>NW_017309285.1:0-35599 GCF_000935625.1 Nanorana parkeri
AAAAACAAACCTAAGAACCGAGTTCCAAATGGTTTTGAAGAATTTTTGCCTTACAATAGGTGACATTCATATAGCATATGGTGAACAATGTTCAGCAGACTCCAACAGGCCGCCCTGTTGTTTTGCTCAGTTTGATCTGTAATGCTACTTTACCTAACACACCAAATTGGAGACCTGTAAAATTCCAATCCGGAGATAGACTACCTTTTGAACCACCTATGGATTTTGGAGAAAAGAACAACATCGAGATATCATTGTCTTACTCCAGGAGACTCCCCTTCGATCTGGACACAGCCATTAAAATTTACCGGAGCATATGTTCAGTAAAGGCAATTATATCCACAGCGGATAAGAAAAGCCGAGATATAGCTATTCTGTCTCCTGAACCTTGTGCATTTACAGCGGGTCCACGGCATACTGTTGGTGATATCATCTAGGTCTCTAGATTCATTTATATGACCGATTAACAATAAAGGATAATATTGGAGGATATGTACCCTTGATCCAGCCAGGAATATTTCCTCCTTTTTCTTCTGCCCTGGACATAGCCACTCTACAGCCCAGACCAAACGTTCAGTGATGGCTATTTTTCAACAGCGGAACAGCGGAAAATAAAGCCGAGATAAGGCTAAATATCTCCTGACCCATCTTATATCTACAGCTGGGTTACATATACTCATGGCAAACATCATCCCGATCTCCTGATCCTGATCCACAAGTGGAAAATACAGTGAGTGCAATAATTTTTCATTCAAGTGAAGCTTCTCTTTTAGACTTTTATACTTTTTCATACATATATTTTTCCAATATCCTTTTCACTTTTTCCAAACACGTGTATGCTTATTCTCCGTATTTGATTTTGGGAGACTGATACTCCTCTTTCTACAATGTTTAAACTTCCCAACCCACGGATACCCTCTTGATATCCAATACCACGGTGCACAGATACAAATAGCATTCCAGGGCGAACCTCATAATATTTATATAAGCATATTTATATCCACATGTATTTTTCTATTAATTAGCCGTGAGCAGTCAATTATATGTGTTTTCATGTTTGTATGTTCTTTGATACGTATGCAATGTTTTAAATATATAGAAATAAATTCAAATTTTATGATCAATTTGTTCTATACTTTGTAACCATGGTGGGATCCCGTTCTGGGGAATATTCGTCATTTTGCTATTAATTACACGAGGGGACCCACCGTGTGAATTAAGTGATTTTTTGTTACTGATTATATACATTGAATACCTTCCTTCCCCATTTATATATTATTAATTTACTAAAGCAGCTGATAATGTTCACTCAAAAAATTGTATTAATATTCACTTCAATTATCAAATTATGTGAAAAGCAAATTTCTGTTTACCTTAAATGGCTAATTATGAGCAGACGCATGACTGGATAATTGAAGCAAATATTTATACATTTTTAAGTGACGATTCTCAACTCCTTTAGTGACTGCTTCTTGTAAACAGAACAGGAGCTGTTTTATCTAGGGATAGTAAGATATTGAAGAAAGTGCGACAAATGCTGTTCCTTTTAGATTTAAAATACCGTCCATCTTAACGTATAATTCATGTGGTAAATAATACTGTATTTTATATATGCTGACTGCTTTGTAATTACGTTGCTGGAAGGCATCTTGTCCCACACTCACAGACTTAGATTCCCACAACAGGAAGATGTCAAGACTAATAACAATGTCCCAATTAGTACATCATATTTAAATGATTTGCCTATGGGGAGCTGGCTAGATAGTCACTAGTTTTAATTTACTTTACAAATCCTTACAATAGTACTTTATGCTATCATTGATGCAAAAATCTTTGTATTTGTAGTTTGTATGTTGCTCAGAAAACATAAAACATGAGAGAAAACAAAGCATAAATATGAAACTATGGGTGAAATTGTTTTTAAAAATGATGAATGTTTAAACCTTTTTACACTAATTTTATATAGTTCTTATAGGAATCCATAAAATCTACAGAAGTAGTAGATTGTGTACATAAAGAGATGTTGTAATGAAAGAAAAGACCTCTCTGAGAATCACAATCCATGCTCAAAGTGTGTAGATGAGGGAACAGGCTCAGATCCAGCCTACCAAAATTGCAGTTAGAGGCTGGGTTCACAATTTTCCAGTGTGGTGGTTGCAGTAACATACATTTTTTTCACACATTAACTTGTCTTGTGTATGGGCAGTCCACTCAAATGAATGAGTGAGAAACACACACCAAACCTTCCAAAAAAGGGACATTTATGGAAACACTGTACAGCAGTGCATTACCATGCATTATCATGCAGTGTGGTGCGCTGCCACACATGTGCATTGGAGTTTCATTGCCTTAGCTGGGTGCCTTTCAAAATGATTATTAAGTGTGAACCCAGCCTTAAGGAATTTGTGTTTAAATTTGGCTGTTAAAATGTTGCTATGTTTTTCAGTCCAACAAGCACCTGTAGTAGGCAACAATTACATCAGTAAAATATATGATGCACCAGTACTTTGTATCTAAAATTAACAGAAGAGATTACAACTTGGGATAATACCACATGTTTTATTTGTAAACAATTAAAACATTTGGTTGAAATAAAAAAAGTGAGCTATTTTTATCTACCTGGCCAGAAACTCAGGCCTATGGTCTAGAATACTTATAACCATAGAACAATGAGAGTGTAGGCCTTCTCCTCTGTTCTTACTATTTTTTTCCAGAAAATAATTTATTGATCTTGACAATTTTGTAAAGACAATCAGCTGTATTTTTGCAATTACTCTGAAAATCTCAGAGTGAATAAACAAAACAATAACATACACATCTAGTTACCGAATGATATCAAAAAGAGACAAGAACAATGAAGATGCCAGGGGACAACATGACAAAGAAGGGAAGCCGCAACTATTGAGGAGTCAGTCAATGGGTGTACATATTCTAGGCCAAAGGAGTACATCCTTGCATTCCTACTCAGACTATTTGTGCATGTGAGGGAATATGTAGAAGGCCAACTAAATTCTGATGAAATGTGGCTGGTTGCCTTTCTGTCATTTGATATGCAAATGTTGATTTGGCAATAATGGGTACCAGCACAAAAGGGGTTAGGGGTATAACGTTTTTCCCTGATAAACAAGGAAAGTTAGAAAAGGCGAGTGTTGAGAGGGAATCTTAAGGTAAGTGCAAGAAAGGGGATATATGGAGGGGAGGGAGAGTAAGGCAAGGAAAGTTAGTGCTCGTCCTCAGAGAGATCCTCCTCCACTCTTGGGCACACAGACCCTCCAGAATCTGTCAAGGAAGAAGTTTATGTCAAGCAAGTAGAAATATGCACAAATGGTTTCCTACAGAGGGCTGATACTACACTTTGTTACAAATTTAAAATGACCAAATCATTAAATGAAGGACTTTCCACTGTATACTGTTCTACCAGCCAGTAACAGAATATCTCACATATTGGACAATCATTCCCCTAGCTGCCCTGTTTTAGAGATATTAGTTTATATGCCACTCAACAGCAAGCTGGATCTTTAAAATTGAGTCCCTAAAAGAACAGCATGTCCTATTTTTGTTTCACAATCTTTTTATTGTTTTTAAAAAGGGGAAAACATACACGTACAACACATCATGTACGGTAAAATAAGTGAGCTGGCGCAGCAGACCCAAGCAGCAGAAAATAAGAACAGTAAAACATAAATAGGAACATACATTACATCGAGTAATAGTTCAAAATCAGAAGGGTCGAAAAAATAAAGCCTCAGGAATGTAATCCTGGTCTGTTCCATTATGGGTACAGTATGTGAACAAGGAAAGTTACATACAATAGGTGATGGAATGCCTGCTCACCAAACTACCTAGGCAGGTTAATGATGGGTTAAAGAGGTTACTATAACCTCCCCACAGGCGGTCTAAAGGACAAAGGGTTAACTATATCATAAAGAAAGGGGACAAACGCCACAACAGATGGTCTTTACTGCGAAGATAATAGTCAGTGTACCCATTGCACTCCTTACCGCTAAATCCTTGATAAATGGGTTGGGTGCATCAGTAGTCGACGGATGGCCACCGTCCGGGCAGAGTATAAGAAGTTATGGACACCGGCACTCCAAAGTAGAAAAACGTCTTTTATTGACGCATCATGCAACAATACACTTATTGCAATAAGTGTATTGTTGCATGATGCGTCAATAAAAGACGTTTTTCTACTTTGGAGTGCCGGTGTCCATAACTTCTTATTTACTGCGAAGATGACACTAGAGTGGATATAAATTTTGAGGGCTCGCATATGTTATCCATGGTTCCAATATTTGTAAAAATGTACCATGGGAGTCAGCCATGAGCGCTGTTAGTTTTTCATTGATCATAGTACTTGAAATCCTATTTTTCACTGCCTGGAAATTTAGGGTCAGGGACTTCCAAGATTGGGCAATAGTCAGTTTAGCGGCCATTAAGATGTGAGTGACCAAAGCCCGTTGGCCTTTTGACAATCCCGGTATCGTCTTATACAATAGGGCCTCAGCAGGGTTCTTAAGTAAATTGCAGCCAAGAACAGTGTGAATAAGAGCATGAACTTGGATCCAAAGTCTCCTAACCATGGGGCATTCCCACCAGATGTGGACCGTTGTTCCCGGGGCTGAACAACCACGAAAGCAGTTCACAGGGCAAGAAGGATACAGGGTATTATGTAATCGAGCTGAGGTATAATACCATCGGAAAAGAACTTTGTAAGAGTTTTCCAAGGCTAGAATGTTTCTAGAGCAAGAGACTATAGTGCTCCAGATGGACGACCAATCGTTGACTGTGAGTGCACAACCCAAGTCACCTGACCATGAGGACTGATAAGAAGTTTGTTTAGTGGAAAACAAGGCCGATAACGAGGATTGGATCAGTGTGATTAGGCCCAGGGCATGAAGGTCCGTACGTCAGCGACCTTCGAATGCAGATAGAGTGTAGGATGAGTGAGCGAGCAAAATTTCTTAACTATAGATAGCAAAAATATTCCCGATTGGGGTGCCTTGTGGGACGATTGTATCGAGGCAAAGAGATGGGGTGATGCTAAGGATCTCAAATTTTTTACCGAGTCCCAGGTCTTTAAAGTGTGTAATAGAATGGGGCTTAATCCTAAGGACAGGGCCTTATGAGGAAGCCAGGGCAGGTTGGAAACCAGAGTAGGATAAGAATCAATCGCGACCCATAAAAGTGTCTGATTAGGAGTGGTTAGAACAGCTAGTGGAACTATTTGAGCCGCCTTATAGTAATTTGAAAGATAGGGGACCCCCAGGCCTCCCTGCAGTTTAGTTACAGTATGAATCTATTAACTCGAGGGTGGGATTTTCCCCATATAAATCGTAATATATCCCTTTGTGAAATACGAAGGACATGGGCTGGAACTTGGACCGTCAGCAAACGAAAAAAATATAAAAGTTTCGGAAGATAGGTCATTTTGATTTTGTGTATCCTGCCAATCCAGGATATATTATGATGCGACCAGGAGGCGAGAAGGAGTTTAAGCTTGCGTATCAATTCAGGATAATTGGCCTGATATAAGGAAGAGTAGAGAGGGCTAATATGAATTCCTAAATATGGGAGGGATGACACCCAAGTAAATGAGTAGTTTTGCTGAATGTGAGTTTTCGAGGAGGGGAAAGAGTAATGTCTAACACATGGGATTTCGCTGCTTTGACTTGAAGACCTGAGATAGTTTCAAATTGTGATAAGGTGGACATCAAGTTAGGGAGAGAGATATGGGGGGACGTGAGCGAAAGTAGGATATTATCTGCGAACATCGAGAGTTTGTGAGAATAGCCAGCTATATCCAGTCCTGTGATGTCTGGGTTATTTCGGATCGAGGAAACAAGAGGTTCCAGGGCAAGGACAAAGAGAATGGGTGATAAGGGCCATCCCTGATGAGTGCCTCGTTTGACTGAAAACGAGGGGGAGCTAAAGCCCTGATATCTTATTGACACCCTAGGGTCAGAGTACATCGCCTGGATCCAGTTAAGAAAGCCCATGCCCAAAACCCCATTTATTAAGTACATACATAAGGTACGTCAAGGAAATGGAATTGAAAGCCTTATGCATATCGAGTGAGAGTAAAAACAGGTCCTGATTACGGCCACATGCCATAAGACAGAGATATAAGACTTTACAGATGCTATCTGAGGCTTGGCGGCTAGGAAGGAAACCTACTTGATCTTTACTGATGAGCTGCCCTAGGAAAGAGTTGAGTCTAAAGGTCAGGATCTTGGATCAGAGTTTGACGTCGATGTTAATGAGTGAGATGGGTCGAAAATTCGACCAGATTCTTGGATCTTTATCGGGTTTGGGAAGCATGACCACATTCGCTCTAAGCATATGCGGGTCTAGGGTCTTCCCTGGTTTCAAAGAATTGAATAAGGAGACCAAGTGGTGGGCCAAAATTTCTAAAAATTTCTCATAGAATAACGCTAAAAAGCTATCCGGGCCTGCACGCTTGCTAGTCTTAAGAGATCGGATAGCTAAGTGCACCTCATCCCCTGTTATATTGCCATCCAAAAGGTCCCTGTGAGAGCAGGGAGAGAGGGGAGTGATACCAATTCGAGGAAGGTGGATAGAAGAGTAGGGGGTGATGGGGAGGGTTCAGAGTAGAGCTTGGAGATATGATGATGGAACTCGTCTAGGACTTTGATGGGATTACTAGTGAGGTGATTAGTCCTGGTTCGAAGAGAGATGGGTGGAGGGGCAGGTCGAAAAAACGCAGTTTCCTTGCCAACATCGTCCCTGGTTTGTTAGCTTGAGCATAAAAGTGTTTTGCTTCTTCCACCGTAACATACGATCTGCTGTTTTTAGCATGTCCTATTTTGTTCTAAAGGACTAAGTTTAAGGCAGAATAAAGCCTAGACTCTCTTGCATGTCATGGGCCCAATTAGTAATGTAGGCAAGAAGTTTATCTCACATTTGGGGTGCAGGCAAGTTTCCTCTTTCTATTCATGATGAACTGATAAAAGGTTAACTTGGTCTACTTAGCAATTAACTAAGATGAAAGGGAGTAGGTTAACCTCCTTGGCGGTATTCCCGAGTGTAGCTCGGGGTTACTTCTCCATACCCTGAGCTACACTCGGGAATATCCCACTGTATTTACTTACCTTGTCCCTCGAGCCGTGCGGGATCTTTCTTCCGGGTTCCGTCCCTTGCGAGTGTACGCATCGCACGGGGGCGGAACCGGCGGGAAATTCGAAAAAAAAAACGAAAAAATTAAATAACGAAAAAAATCAGAAAAAAAATTGTGCAGAAAAATTAACGAAAATCAAAAGAATCATACCGCCAGGGAGGTTAAAAAGGCAAAAAGTAGTTAATAATTATACATTACTCAAAACACATAAAAACTCATTAAATGTTTGATTGTTAAAGTAAATATGAGCTGTCTTTTAGATCTTCCATTTTGTGAGCAATGACTGGAGTCTAAAAAAATAAAGATATTGAAAATAATATGAATCAATTAACAGTCAGTAGTCATTTTATTTCTTTGGTTTATAATGTTGGTTTTGGTCATGTTTTAAGTGTATCAACTAAAATTATGGGGGTTTTTTAAATATGTGAAATTAGTTTAAACATTCGGACATCAGATTTAATTTCTTACCAGATAAAGATAAGGACAATACAGAGACCTCATGAATAATCTGGCAGTAATCTGGGAGTAACCTCATAGTTCTACAATAAACTAAGAAAAATGAACTAGTGAATATTATAGATAGTTGAACATGAATATCAACAGAAAGGAACAAGCATGGAAAGCAAATAGCAAGAAGGGGGGGGGGGGGGGGAAAAAATAGTGGAGAAAAAAAAGGTGAAAGGAAAAGTGAGTATTATAATTTGTTTGTTACCTAGTCTAGCACAAGAAGTTTAGGCTTCCAGTGAAGTACCAGACAAAAATGTCCAAGTCTTGTGTATAATGGCATATTAACCTAAAAGATTACTAGATAACAAAACATAATTCACTCTAGTTTATATTTAGCGTGATCATTTGACGGCATTTTTCAAAATTTAAACATGGATCATTTCATTGGCCAATAAGTGGTCTACAGATGGTAAACAGTAAAGTAAAGTCTATCTGAAATTTTGGTAAATTATAATCATTAAAGGTGAAAATAAGATTTAAATCTTGATCCAAAACTTTGCAACCTTGGGGTAGAACTAGCAGTCATAAAAGCTAAATTTGAAAACTGAGGATATAAACTAAATGAGACTAGCATACATCATGTACCATTGCATAATCAATTCTGTCATCAGCAGAAAAATATAGAACCATGTATAGTAGGTCCCTTTTCCCCAGTCAGGTTTTTAAAAAAATCTGGTTTGTTTCTTGATTGATCAGTTTTCCTAAACTGCTTTTCAAGGTTAAGGTGTATATACCAATTTCGCATTCACTATAAAATTTATATTAGCCATGAAAGATTTGGGAAAGAAGAAAAGCATAATGCACCAAATGATTGATATATGCTAGAAATATGCTGAATAGATGCTTATAAAAATCTAACATGAGTATAAAAGAAATATAAGATTTACATTAAATTATTCCATAATATTGCATTCAGTATTAACATTACTTTTGAACATTGCTATTTTTAACAATCAATTCTGTTATGTACTCTAACACAACATTTTGTTCAGCATAATGATGCTGAAAGGCTGCACTGTTTAACAACTGTGTTAATGTTAATGTAGAACAAAGGTGGAGATCAGCAGGGCACCATTTAATAAAGCAGATGCTAGGCTCAAGTGATGCTTCAGCAGCTTATCATTCCTTCAGCAGTTTTTTCATGGCAAATATAACAGATTTTATCACCTCCAGTTTTTTTCACAATTACTCTGGAACTATTTTAGAAGCAGATGTAGAGTTAGCTTATCCAAATCATAGCATTAAAAATGTCCAAATCCTAAATCTATAGACACAAAATATTTTATAAATACATGCAGAGGCAGCCTATAGTGGGAGGGACTGTTGTATTCCCAACCGCAGCTCTACTCTTTGTACATGCCATGTGCAGGTCAGTGATGATGTCACCTTTATTTTTCCAAAGAAATATCTGTGTTCACAAAAGCATTTGGTAACCACAAACTTTTTTTGTTCCCAAATTTTAGCTATCAGGCCTCAGATAGCCAGACAACTAGCATACCAAATACTTCCTTTAAAATAAAACTATCAAGAGTGCAATATAGAGGTTATTGCTAGTGTTACTTAAAAAATACCATACAGCAGAGGGCTTGAAAATATTCAAATTCTTTAAATAACATACTTGGGGATGCCTCAACATGTTGCACACAGTGTTAAGGAATGGTATGATTTTTAGGGACATTCGCAGCAGTACAACATTTGGCTGTGGAATACATTTTTTCTTTAACAAATGCTTGGGTTAACAAATGCTACAGAGGCTACAGAGGCAATATTCCAATTTGACTCAATTCATTTAGAATTTTTTTTTATTTTTTTATCAGGTAGCTTTGGCAGCAACTGTTCTCTCATCAAAAGATAACATACCTGCTTTGACTGGCAGATAGAAACAGGCCAGTAGTTAACCATGGCTGTCACTATTCCCACTGATGCAAAACTGTCCAGCAGCTGTCTATCAAGCTCTCATTAAAAATGAAGAGACCGCAGAGTAAAGGTGCCCATACACCTTACGACCATCGCAAGACTTTTGTCTTGCGATGGTCGCATGCTTATTGAAGGCTCGTACGATCTGCCCACCTTGGACGGGCAGATCGTACTTGCGATCATCGAAAGCCCGCCCCGCTGTATCACAGGCAGGTGTCTTATTACAATAAAGAAGAGATCACAGATGACACAATAGTGTACAATTGGTCAGTGGCAGTACAGTTTGAAATAGTAAGACTAGGCCTTGAACTAGAGACAAAGAGTGTTTTACTGCAAGAATTAAGAGACCAAAAAGATAAAGTAGTGTAAAATCTTCCACCAGCAGAAACATTTTCATTATGGATTGTTGCTCTAACTGGTGTATGCTTTACTTTTTCATCTATGGGTATAGGGGATGCAGTGAATGTGAGTGATATAAATGTGAGGTGCTTTAAGTTCATTTAGCTTTTTCTATTTTTCATTTGATTCAGAGGTGTGCTGCAAACAAAAAGCAGATCCAAGAACAGATTGCCAGTAGCATGCACATGCTCTACTTTAAACACCACAAACTTAAGAAAAGGCCCTATCAACATTAAATAAATACCTTAAAAAATGGAAACCCCAACACACTACCCTGAAACAATAGCAACAGCTTCCTGCAAGGGAAGCCTTGCAGAGAAAAAAAGGCCCTGAAAACATAAAATAAGAAACAATTTTACTTCCAAAATAAATTAAAAAAAACAATATATCAACCCGTGAAACAAAAGCCCGTGTTAAAAAAAATTGAGATTGACCTCAAATCAACTTTAAAAATTGAAAGACAAAAAAGCCCCCAATAATACAAACAAAATTAAAGAAAGCAGCAAAGTGTTTGATTGCCCAAAGAGCTAGCAATGAGAACTAAGGTACAGTTTCCCAAAAGACCCTAACCTCAGCTTATGCAGTTTGTCACCTTTCCCTATGTTTTTCCTACAACAGCTTCCACCTAACTGACACTATAGCTGCTCTGCTCAGGGTCCCCTTTTCATAGTAAGGGGGCTGATCCAAACAAAATACACCTTATTGGCCCTATTAAGTCTGTGGGCCATAGTTCAAAAGCCATTTATTGCATTATGGTTTGCATCTGCACAGATATTCACCAGGACCACGAATCACAAACTCACAGAATTTCCCTTGAAACCATGGTAGCAGTCAAGCCGAAGCTCATCCCTAGCTATTAGTAAACCTCTGATCTTAGCAAGCCCAGTAACTCATAGCAAGGCAGGAGCCTTAACCACTTACCCACTCTGCTGCCTACTTGTAAGAAACCACCTACTTGTAGCATCTAAAATATTTTTCATGTTGCATGCATGCTAAGTATTATGCAAGTGTAACACTCAGACATATTTAATAACTCTCACAGAGATCACAGTACTCTTGACAATGCCTTCATCTGCTCTTTTTTTTCAGAAGGATGGAGCTATATTTTCCTGACATTATTTAGGGGGAGAATCTACCTTCTGGACTAAGATGCTGGTTGAAAGATGATGCAATCATATAGATTCTGGCCTGGGGCCTGTGGGGCCTTGGCTTTGTTCACCAATATCTGACCTGCTGCAGCCACTTACCTTAAGACCAGTTGCAGGTTGATCACTAAGGAATAGGAGAATGAGGACATTCTTCATAATCTCAGCCTAGGTAAGGTCCCATGACTGGAGCTCAAGGACTTATTTTTTAATTATTAAAAGTACAAATTTGTTTAACATTACATTGTATCTACATATTGTAAAATCAGTGATTTATTCAATTCTGTAAACTTCTTTGATCCTAAAATGGCAGTGTATACAAAGCAAATGGTTGGACGACTAAAGTCAAAAGCTTAGTCATAAATAGACAGACTTAAGAAAGGTTTTATACTTCAACTTCATAACTGCTTGGAAGCATTATTTTCTTTATTTAAAATATTTTTTCAGGTTATTTTTTAAAACTCTGCTGTTCAGGGCCGGATATAGTCTCTCTGCTGCCCCAAGGCCAGGTTCCTCAATGCTACAAACCCGCCCCACACACACTCACCACCACCACCATTCTTGTCATTTATCAATGACTGTTAGAGTAGATAAATTAAAAACATATTTCCATACTTGCCGATACCAATTACCGATCCTTTTTCTTAAAGGAACATGTGATATTTTTTCAAAAACAATACAGACTAATGATTGTAGGGCACTTTCTTTATAATTATGATAAACTGTAACTCATTCCATGATTATTCAGCAGTGGAGAATGGCAACCAGCAATCATTTATTGCTGAGATTGGTAGTCTTCTATAGCCAGTTGCCATTCTCTATTGCTGTATAATCATTAATTACACAGCAACGGAACATTGCAACTGGCTACAGAGGACTACAGATCCCGTCAGTCTATGATTACACAGCAATTATACAGAGGTGCATGCAGAACGCACCAGGGCTGCGTTTGGGTCTCAGCAGGGCTGTGTGCAGATCTCAGCAGAGATGCATGCAGCTCTCACCAGGAATGTGTTTGGGTCTCACCAGGGCTGCGTTTGGGTCTCAGCAAGGCTGCATGCACGTCTCACCAGAGAAGCGTGCATGTCTCACCAGGGCTGCGGCTGGGTCTCTCCAGGGCTCTGTGGGTGGGTGCCAGGCTCTCCAAGGATCTGCATGCAGCTGCTGGGCTCTCTAGGGCTGAATAGGTGCGGTCCATGCTTGTGCCGGGCTATGTTGGTGGGTGTGGGGCTGTGCTGTGCCGGAAGGAGGAGGAGGCAATGTGCAGCCAAACCAGCACTATCAAAGACAGATGCATAAGGTCCCCAGCAAGCTCAAGACCTCAGGCAGCCGAACTTCCTAAAAAATTTAAAGGGCCAGTATCAGCTTTGCCCCCGCCTACTCCCTCCCACCCTGAGGCCATGGCCTCGGTGGCCTTGTAGGGAATCCAGCCCTGCTGCTGTTTGTACTGAGTTTTATATAGTATGTCCTGCATTTGTTTTGGTTGTAAAAATTTTGTATTTTCATGCAGTTAGCAAAGTTTTGACTAAATGTGTTTGAGATAGGTGTGCAATCAAAATTTCCATTGAAATGATCTTATTAACTTTACATTTGTACTCAAGGATGATTCTCTAACCACTGGGAAGTAAACATTATATTCTGCACACAATTCCAGTTCTCTGCATGTTGCCTGAAAAGTGTACAATAAGTAGACCTGCGATGCTATTACCTGAAAGTATAATGATAGTTATTATATGTGGCATAGAGGAATTTACCTTATTCTGTCTAAAGTATTGTCCATGTTATTTCAATGATACCACTGTTTAAAGCAACCCTTTACATTTTAAATCATGAATTGAAAGTTTTCAGCTGAATGTTGGAATGGCCAAAAAAAATGAACCCACCATATGCAAAATATAATGCTCATTTTGTCTAGGGGGATCAAATAGAGAGCAATAATTATTTAAGCTCACAGTCCCAGGAAAGATGGCACTCCAACCCTCTTCTCTCCAGCATTGGAAAGCAGGCAGTGATCACTAGACCTCCATTGTACATGATTATGTTATTGAGAGGGGCAGCAGCACAGATGGACAAGAGGATAGACTTCAGGGGAGTGGAAATCACTATCAAGACTGGTGGGGAGGAAGACTATAGGCCAGGGGTCTCAAACTCATTTGTAGTGAGGCGGGTATCAAAGAAAAGCTTCGTAACCTCCTTCTGTAGTGACATGGTCAAAAGAGGAAAGTAACAAATGTGATGGCACGCCTGGTACGTTAATTGGGGAAGATGACTGGACAGTGTATATCTCTGTCTGTTTGGCAGCATGGAGGGTCGGAATTATATATGTTAGGATGGCAGCTTTATAGAGGGTGAAGTTTGCAGAGACCTAGTTGTACACCACACTTGCTCAAGAGTGCAGCTATGTCTTTTAAGATTTCCGGTATCCAGTGGCGGACCTAATAACCAAAGGGCCCTGGTGCAAGATTTTACCATGGGCCCCCCTCCCAAGATGGGGGGGGCATGGGAGTGGATCACACTGGCCCCCGACCCCCCCCAGCGGTCTCTAATGTTGCAGTAGCGTGCTGGACTTACTTGAGACCCTGCAGTGCACACCATAGATCCTGCATAGCCCACCTGAGACTCTCTATGGTGGGCTCTGCAGGGTCCCAGGTGGACTGGTCGTCGGGGTCCCTTTCCCTGTACATCCTCCCAACTCTTCTTATCTGCTGCTGCTGGGGCCCGGCCTCCTCCATCCACTCTCCTGTCACCTCTGCCATGCCACCCCGGTACAGTTTATACCCATGTAAAAGGCCCCCCAGGCTGCCCAGACCCCTCACATGGGTACCGGTCATACCCCCCTGATGGCGGTGTTCTATCACAATTTGTGACTACGTTAGAATGTGTGACCGGTGACGTGGTCACACGTTTTAACGTAATCCCGCCCAGTTTTTTGCGGTGGAATGTGTGACCGCCAATAGGTGAAGCATTCCAGCGCTTTCCCAGCTGTTCCAGGGCAGATCGGCATCGCAGATCGTATGTGCAGAAGAACCGATCCGCCCTGAAACAGCTGATCGGTCCTGAAATGTCACTTCTATCCGACTGCGATCTCACATTCCAACGCACTCACAAAGTCGGATAGAAGTGACATTTCAGGACAGAACAGCTGTTCCAGGGCAGATCGGTTCTCCTGCACATGCAATTTGTGATGCCGATCTGCCCTGGAACAGATGACAAAGCGTTGGAATTCTTCACCTATTCCACCACCTAAAAACTGGGCTAGATTACGTTAAAATGTGTGACCACGTCACCGGTCACACATTGTAACATGGTCTCAAACTTTGATAGAACAGAGGCTCTGTTTGTAATAATTTAATCAGAGAAAAAGATTATAGTAGGGAACATTACAGTGTAATATTCCCCATTATAATCCACTTGTCTAGTTACATTACAGCACACAACCCTCACCAACAAAACCGCCTCCCTCAAGGTGAGTCAAGGTGTCTAGGGAGGATGAGAGCGAGCTGTTGAAATCAAAAGTATAATTTACTCTCCTTAATCCCCGGAGTGAATCAATTAGAATGGCGAATGGTGGAAAAAAGAGTAGCCTAGTTGAAGCCCGCAAAACTATATTCAATGTATGTTATCATTTGTATAGGACATAGGACTGGTTAAAGGCAGAGGCGGCTCCCTAATCAGGAAAGTTAGGCGGCCGCCTGAGGCCTCGCACTCACGAGGGCCTCGTGGCTACCTAACTCGCCCAATTCACAGCAGAGCTGATTTAACTCACGGCACCCGTGTCCAGCCGGCACAGCTGCCGCTAGTGCAAGCAGGATGGGGAGAGATGGTAGCGTCCCTGCAGAGAAGCAGCGTTTAGTGGAAGAGACTTCTGGTCCGTCCTGGCCCCGCCCCCTGTTCTGTGCTCCGGTGAGGGAGTTCTATGCTGTAGCCAGGGCCGGATTTACTCCACCTGCCGCCCCAAGGCCAGGTTCCACAACACGCCCCCCCGCAGCCCCGAGGCGCTCTGCCGCCCCGAGGCCGGGCCTCGGTGGCCTTGTGGGCAATCCGGTCTTGGCTGTAGCTGTGACCTGTGTCGGGCCGTGTGTAGAGCAGCTCACAGTAAGTCCTCCTGTCTGCTCCATGTACTTTGGGAAGATCGTTTGTAAAGTGTCAAAGAAATCCCTCCTCATTCTGGCCAAGGAAAAGGGAGGGGGTGGGAGTTGTGTTTTTTTTTTTTTTCCCCTCCATTTCTTAACACTGCCTCAAAAAGTGTCACTGGTCCCTGGCTACAGCAGCAATGTCAGCAGTCTAAATCCTTTGCAGCTCATGTCTTTTTCCCCGGGTACAGTATTTAGGCTCCATTCACATACAGCGTTTGCGTTTCCCGCGCGGTTTTCTGTGCAGAAGACCGCGCGGGATGAAAAGACTATTATGTTTAATGCGCACGTATTCCCCTCATTTGCGACTATTATATAGCCTTGAAAATGCGGAATCCGCCGTATTATCACACTATTATTGGGGGTCGCGCGGTCCCTGCAAAAGCTGAACAATGCGCATTAAAGTGCATTGTTTGTGCTGTTTAAAGTGGCTCCGTGCGTATTCGTACAGCCGAATACAGGCGGACAGTCGCTCCAGTGTGATTGGAGCCTAAATCTACTTACTATTTTGTTTATAGGATCCTATTCAGCATTGTAGTGACCTCAAGTAGCAAGTTCATGCCTATTCATTATGTAGCCGTGAATGCGTTACAGTGCATCGAGTGCGTTACTAACGCCAGAGTCCAGTGCGTTACTAACGCCAGAGTCCAGTGCGTTACTAACGTCAGAGTCCAGTGCGTTACTAAAGTCAGAGTCCAGGGCGTTACTAAAGTCAGAGTCCAGTGCGTTACTAAAGTCAGAGTCCAGTGCGTTACTAACGTCTTAGTCCAGTGCGTTACTAACGTCAGAGTGCAGTGCGTTACTAAGCCCTGAGTCCACTGCGTTACTAAGCCCTGAGTCCACTGTGTTACTAACATCAAATTTCACTGCGTTACTAAGCCCTAAGTCCACTGCGTTACTAACATCAAAGTTCACTGCGTTACTAACATCAAAGTCCACTGCGTTGCTAAGCCCTGAGTCCAATGCATTACTAACGTCAGAGTTCAGTGCGTTACTAAGTCAAGAGTCCTGTTCATGTACTGTTCTGCATTGCTGTATAAATGTATTGCTGAGATTTGTAGTCCCCCTACAAGCGGTGCCATTCTGAATTAGAGTGTAAGCTCCTCTGGCAGAGACTGATGTGACTGGGTCAGTGCCCTCTGTACAGCACTGCGGTATATGTCAGAGCTATATAAATATAACAATAGTGTGTGACTGAGGGGGGACATTAGAGTGTAAGCTTCTCTGTACAGAGACTGATGTGACTGTGGGGGGGATATTAGAGTGTAAGCTCCTCTGTACAGAGACTGATGTGACTGGGGGGGAGCATTAGAGTGTAAGCTCCTCTGCACAGAGACTGATGTAACTGGGGGGGCATTAGAGTGTAAGCTCCTCTGTACAGAGACTGATGTGACTGGCTCAGTGTCCTCTGTACTTGAGTGGTAAGTGTTTTAGCAGGCTGACGATGGGGGTGGGGAGGGAGAGCCCGCAGTCCTGTACTGAACGGACGGACATGCAGCAACATGGACAGAAGGCAGAGTTAATGGACTGCAAGTGTAGTGATGTCACTGCATTTGTATTCCTCTAAAAGTACAAGTACCCTATGTGTGATCTCCAACTAGCGAGGAAATACCTCCAGGCTTTGGGGTAGAATAAGCAATGTGGTCAGGGCTGGCGCTAGCGTATGGCTACACAGCCGTCTTGAGGGTGCCGGGGGGCGCAAAAATCCTTGCACCGGCTCTGCAAGCCCGACACGTGAGGCTTTACCGGCTGGTACATCCTCATTCTTTAGTTTGTAATTGACAGGTTCCTCGAGCCGGCTGTGAATCACAAGTCTGGCCCACCCACCTCCGTGACGTGCCTGAATGGCATAGGTGCACTGAGGAGGCCCTCAACTCAGTGGGCCCGAGCTCCTGCCTCAAGGATTTCTTACCTGCCAGCCTGCCGGACAGAAGCGATGTGGACTGTGTTTAATAGAGAACAGGTTGGTGTGAACTTTTATCTGCCTCACCTGTGCAAAAACATTTTTTCTGTATTACACCACTAGGACTTATCATGTAAAGGTGCCCATACACCATACAATTATCTGCAGATTTTCTGTGGTCAGATGGAAAAAGTGCAACAGATTGGCACAGGTGGAGATTACTCCATCCACACAGTTAAGTGTAGTTGGAGGAATCTGTTGCACCTTTCCATCTGACCACAGAAAATCTGCAGATAATTGTAAGGTGTATGGCCAGCTTAAGGGTTAGATCACACCAGCCCCAGTGCGTTCTTGCCAATTGGTGCCGGAACACCCTGGATCGCATCCTGGCCGGCTCCCTGCATTCTGGGGCAGGAGTGTGATGATTCCCCCCGGAGCCAGGCTGCCTCGGTCCTGCCGGCTTCTGTGACGACCGCTCCGTGGAACGCGGAAGCCGCTCGACTTCCTGATTGAGAGGCGAGCGGCTTGCGTTCCACGGTGGAACGCGGAAGTCGCTCGTTCTGGCCGGCGGCTCCTCCCACATCCTTGGGCATCCTTAGGCTATTTAAAGAACTCTGTCCCCTGGCAGTCTCTCCTCTCTCTGTCCCCTTAGCGGTCTCTTCTCTCTCTGTCTCCTGGCTCTCTCTCCCCTGGCAGTCTCTCCTCGCTCTCTCTCCCCTGGCTGTCTCCCCTCGCTCTCTCTCCCCGACTGCCTCTCCTCGCTCTCTCTCCCCTGGCTGTCTCTCCTCGCTCTCTTCTCTCCCCGGCTGTCTCTCCTCGCTCTCTTATCTCCCGTGGCTGTCTCTCCTCGCTCTCTTCTCTCCTCTGGCTGGCTCTCCTCGCTGTCTCTCCTCTCTCTCTCTCCTCTATCTCCTCTGGCACTTTTTCCTTGTTGTTGCTCTCTTTTTTTTTCTGCTGGCTGTCCCTCCTCCCTCTCTCTTCTCCAAAAAAAATATTGCCATGCAGCGCTAGAGTGTTTGGGTTTCGCTTAAAGAAAAGGTGGCAATCCTAATCAGCTAACCTCCAACTGATATGGGGCTAGCATAAGGCTGCATAGGCAGCCACCTGAGGGCACCCAGGGGGGCTTTTTTCATGATGGGTGTAGGTAGGGGCCTCACATTTGAGTTATGCCTAGGGCCTCACAAAGTCTAGAGCTGCCTCTGGTTAAAGGTATGTTTTAACTCAACTACAAGATCACAGTAGGCAGCAATCCACAACCTGGTTTCATTTTCTAAAACTGGAAACTGTTAATTTCTCTTATATTAAATCAGTGCAAAAGTATTTTGAGATAGACCATCCTTTAGTGTAACTCTTGATCCAAAAGTCTAACGAAAGCTTGAGGTCAAAATATAGGCATCTCCTACAATGGGATTTCCATTTGTGGTGTTGGTCTGCACACACATTAAGTGATGCTAAGTTTTGCATTGTATTTTCTGTTATTACAACACTGAGAATATGTGATTAAAGGGAAAACAATCTCTCTCAAGTCAGTTTAATAATAAAAAAACATCACAAAGTGCACACAAGGAGTTCTCAAGGCGAGAAGCATGTTAAGAGCTGCTTGTACAGCCGTTTTACATGTCAAATAAAACATATTACACTAAATTATAGTGGGATACCTTATCAACCCAAGAACCAAAAATAATATGTTGCAACTAATTGGTCCTTAATTGTGGAGACTGCAATCATTTGCTCTTTTTAGGCTTTTTTATTTTCACCTGATTATCCTGCCAGTAACACACTTTCTGTTCTTGGATTACAATGCTTACTACACCGTATCTATGGGGAAGCAGGTTTGTCATCCCCCTCTCCTATTCTACATAACATAGAGTGAAGTGGCTCTGTAATTCTCAGAAATAACTGGAAACAATATAACTGATAAGAATGCAGCGCAAGTTGAGAGGTCATGAAATTATCAAGTGACAAGATTTCGAGCAGAATCAACAGGTTTTTTTTGCACTCACTGCACAGCTGAGGCCACATGTTGTAGAAGCCATTAAGGAGCTTCAACAAGACCAACAGATTGATCTCAGTGATTTCAGCTGTCAGAGAGGAGCAAAGGACAGAGGCAATAATGGTGTATATTGTACTGCATTGTGTGTGTACAAATACATATATATTGCTTTGTCATTAGGCAACAATTTGCAGTACAAATATATATTGTTAAATTATTATACTGTCATAGGCAGAAGAACACATAACACACAATTAAAGCTTTTAAATGAACTTAGCTTCCTCTGTTAAGCTGTGACAAGCTGTATAATTTCAGAAGGTTATTACGAGCTATCAATATGAAGTGTAAGGCACAGTAAAGAAAGAAAAATCGAAACTGATGTTGAACTGAAAAGCGGAGGGGGTGAAGCGTGAACAACACCATTCAATAATAAATGTAATATTAAATGACAATATTGCCTAAATACAGAAAGGCTATCTTAGGTATTATTAAAGATTAACCACCTCCCGTCCATGGGCGTTCCTGAACGGCCAGACAGGAGTCTTGTAGGAGCGGGAGGCTTCTTAAGATGTCCTGCCCCCCCCCCCCACTCGTGCGCGGCGCTCAGCGCGCACACAAGTGGGAAACTATTAGCAATGTAAACAGCCAGCGATGGCTGTGTTCATTCAAGCGATCAGGGGTCTCGCAGGAGCTGCGGGTGTGCGCCTCCCCCTTACCTTCAAATGTCAAAATACCTGTACCACACCTTACCGGACTTCCCATAGGAAAAAGTGGGCGCTCGTAATGACTGCGGATGGTGCCGCATCAAGCAAAGATTGTTGTAAAGAGATGTCACCAGCACACCATTATGACAAACACGTCAAAGTTCAGTGAATCTTCGTTTTTATTTTTCAGAAGTCACTCAAAGTAAAGTCTAGTCCCCCTTACCCCCATTGCCGCCGCCTCCTCGCCTCCTCTCCTGCTGCCGGTCCCGAGATCTGATGTGCCCTGTGCAGCTGGGACCGGCACAGCGGCGCTTTCAGTGGAGATCAGTAGACGATCTCCTTTTGATCTCTTCTCGGTCCCCGAATGCAGGAAGTAATGTATATTACATCACTTCCTGCATTCAGTGTCACTCTCTGGTACTTACATTAGCTTCTCTGGGGGTCCATAGGTAACATTAGGGCTCTTGGAGACCCCTGATGTCTCCATAAAGAGGACCTGTCATGTGAATTGGCTATCACATAGAGGGTTTCTTAGCCCTCTATGTGACCACAGAAGTTAAGTGTTAAAAAAGTTTTTAAAAAATTAAAGCATTAAAAAAAAAGAAGCTAAAAAAAATAGTCACAAATAAAAAAATTGTAAAATAACACAAAAATGTTTTTAAAATCCCCTGTCCCCCCCACATACACATGCACATATGCGTCGGGTGTGCCAACGTGTGAAAACGACGATTCCGCCTATTGTGCCGCACATGTTACATATCGCCGCGAAAGTCGGAGTGAGAGAAATAATTTTAGGGCCATTAATTACTGATAACATTAAACTGATGAGCGGTAAAAGCTTTTAAAGTGTCGCCTATGGCCAATTTTGGGTGTGGTCCTTTTCTGTGATTTCGCGGGCGCGTGAAATTTTGAAGCTTGACATGTTTGGTGTCTATTTACCCGACGTGACCCTGTCTTTTATATTTTATAAAACAATTGGGGTGATAATAAATGTTTCATAACATTTCATAGGGAAACAGGTTTTTTTTCAAAATTAGGGTACTTTTTTTGTAAATAAAAAATAAAAACCCCAGTGGTGATTAAATACCATCAAAAGAAAGCTCTATCTGTCCCCAAAAAATGGTATAAAATTCATTTCAGTACAGCATTGCATGACTGAATAAACATCAGTCAAAGTACCGCAGCGCTGAATACTGAAAAATGGCCTGGCCAAGAAGGGGGTTTAACAACCTGGTCTTCAAGTGGTTAACAAAGAAAAGTAAAACAGATTCATAACTATGGAAAAGAAGTAAAAAATTTGAGATTTCTCTTCCTTAGAATATTTGTATATATATATTCATCAATATAAATGACCATGTACAAAAGAACAAAAAGTAAGGGCCCTGCTGTATAAATGGTAGATCAGGTTGTTCATTAACCGAAAGCTCCTGTACTGTCCTGAGTTTAAAACTCAGAGATTAGTTGCCAGGATGATTTGGGGTAGAATTACTTATATGAGGATATCCCTCCAGCTTCATAGCAGCTGAGATATTACACAGCAGTCATAACTGAGCCCCAAAGAAAGGTGCTACATTTGTCTCAAGGCATTTGTTGGGGGAAGTTGGATGTGACTAGAGCTAAGGTGGAAACTCAATCACTGGTAGAAAGTTGAAGATGCTGCTTGAGATAAGGTTTTCATATCACCACACATGCTGGACAAATGTGGACTGTTTTTATTTCATCCCATTTTATCTTATGAATCATTGCTCACTTTTCTCAGAAATGGACAGAATGTGTACATATAATTCATATATTTTCTAGTTTATTTGGTAAAACTTTTTTTATATTGCTCACTCCTCTCTGCAATGCAACTTTAACAAGACACTCGTTGACGCCACATCTGTTCCTCTCTGGCATCCAGTGGCGTAAGAGTCTGGGGGGTTAATGTTGTGGCTGCCCTGAGCGCAGAGACGGGGGGTGCCGGCCGGCTGGGCAGCAAACACAATTAAGCCCGTGAAGCACGTGACGCACTGCACCAGGAGCAATGCGCAGCAAAGGGAAGCGGCGGCACGCAGACCTTCGTGTGCAAGGTGTCTAGCAATATCCTCTCCCATGCTCAGCTTAGCAAGAGCTCGCATATCCGGGCACGGCAAGATGAAACATTTAATCTCTCACTAGCACCCTAAACGTCCCCTCCGCTCCTCCCAAGGCCTCCTGTTCTCTAGCTCCCTCGTCAACTCTAGGGATGAGCAGAGTGTTCAATTCGAACATGAGTTTGAATCAAACATCGGCAGTTCGAGCGCTCGCGAACGCCAAACTTTATGGGATGTTCGCAGTTTATTCAACCGCGGACATTCCATAATGCAAAATGCCCACTGAAGCTCTGATTTGTTAAAGTCTTGCACCTGACCGCAGGTCAGGTGCAAGACTTTGCCCAATCAGGGCTCAGCAGAAGAGGGCCTGAAGGAGAAAGTTCTCTATCAGGTCCTCCCATCCTGATTGACAGCAGGCAGTGGGCGAGTGCAATAGCCAGCTTGCTACTGGCTATTGCATTTTACAATAACCAATAGCAGGCTGGGTATGGCTCCGCGGCATCGGCGGACTACCGGGGTCTCCCCAAACAGGACATGGTGACCTTCCCTATAGCGAGTGGGGAGATAGCCAGGCAGTCATGGGGGTATGGCTAGTGTTGGCATATGCGGAGTAGGGAAGGGGGTGGGACGGTAGTGGGGCTGAAGGGAAGAGGTCTGGGTTGATCTCAGTGTGTCATTGACAAAAGTCAGGAATCCATGATCGCGCGGTATTCTGCAGAGGTGGTGTAGTCTATCTAGTAATACCAGGAGGCCTAGAATCTGAAAGAGGTGCCCCGGATGGAGCTGGTGAGGTCTTCCATGAGCCTGATGTCGTTTATTCGGAACCAAAGCTGGACCGAGGGTGGGGTCATCTGATTCCAGAACAATGGAATGCAAGCGCAGGCCGCGTTCAGTAAGTGGATTAGAACCGATCTGGAGTAACTCTTAGGCGAGAAATGGTTATGGTGGAGGAGGAAGAATGCCGGTTCGTGTGGGACGGTGTGGTCTGTACATTTTTGGGTTATCGCTCGGACTTGGGACCAAAACGGGGTCATCAGAGGACAGGACCAGAAGATGTGGAGCATGTCCGCAGGGGAGGAGCCACGGCGCCAGCACGCGTCTGGCACATCTCGGAACATCTGGTGGAGTTTGTGGGGGGTTCTGTACCAGCGCGTGAGGATTTTGTATCCCAGCTCTTGATATTTGTTGCAAATGGATGACTTCAGGGAATAGCGTAGCAATCTGTCTCTATCAACCTGTGGGAATTGGATCCCCAATTCCCGTTCCCAGTGGTCAAAGAAGTATAACGGGAGTTCTAAGATCTGTCTTGACCTTTTGTAGTAGTGGGGGGAAATTTAGACTGTAAGTGTCCGCTAAGTTTCGGGGTATGAGAACCCCTAAGTACTTAATCGATGTGGAGGACCACTGGTAGAGAAAGTTCTGCTAGAGCCGTGACAGCATAGGGGGTGGAATAGTTAGGTTCAGGGCTGCCGACTTCTGAGTGTTGATATGGTAATTGGATAGCTCACTGTAGCGTTGCAATACCGCGAGTAAGTTGGGTATGGTTGTGTCTGGGGCCGTTAGGAAGAATAGTAAGTCGTCAGCAAATGCTGCTACCTTGTGCGTACCTTGCCTGGTACCGTTTGAGATCGGGAATGGGGCTGACAACATGCCGTTAACGCAGACTCTGGCCGTCAGATGGGAGTACAAGGCCAGTACCCACGCAAGCATGCCCGGGCCCAGCCCCACGTGTTCCATTGTAAGTCGAAGAAAGGATCAGTCGACCCTGTCGAAAGCCTTCTCCGCGTCCGTGGACACAATTAGACTTAAGGTGGATTTCGACAGGGCCGAGTGTATAACGTTGAGGGCCTGGGTGGTGTTGTTGCGGGCCTCTCTGGAGGGGACGAACCCCGCCTGTTCGGTGTGGACCAGGGAAGGAACATGGGGGAGCAGCCGCATGGATAGGACCTTGGCCAATAACTTGGTATCCACGTTCAGTAAAGAGATCGAACGGTAACTTGGGCAGACCGTGGGGTCTTTGTCTGGCTTGGGGATAACCACAATGTAGCGCGTCTCTGGGCATGGGTTCACCCTCTCATATTGAATTCAATGCCGCCAGCATGGGTGCGGTTAGTAGATCCGAGGAGGTTTTATAATACAAGAGGGTGAAGCCGTCAGGGCCCGGGGCCTTACCCGTGTTGGTGTGTTTAATGGCTGCCTCTAGTTCTATAGATGAAATTGATGATTCTAGGGATTCGTGTATCTCAGGAGGAAGGGTGGGCATGGCGCCAGCTAAGCCGGTGCCGGTTGCGGTCCTCGAGGTCTTCCATATGCAGTTGGAGGGCCGCAATAAGCGGTGAGGGCCGCCTCTACTCTGGTGACCAGGGCCGCAAAGTCTTCCTTAGTGGGTAAATAGTTCAGCTAGGCCCGAAAACTCCTGCAGGACATCGGACGGTTGCTTGCGGGATGGGTACGGGTCCGCATCTGTGGAGTCATAGATCCAAGGTGAGTGTGTCCCTGAGCGGACACACAGAGACAGAGAATGGGCATTGCCTCGTGGCGTGCGCAGGAGATGAGGCTCGAATGCCATGTTGGACTGGTCCCGGCCGCGGGGCCTGTTCCGTGTCAAGGTAAAAAATTCTTGCATCAAGGGGGTTCCCCGCTGTGAAGCTGGCGTACCCTCTTTTCTGCGTTTGGACATCTTTTGTGGCCCAAGTTGGGAAGGTATAAGTCAGTATAGGTAGTGTATAGTTGACGAAACCCACGGAGCTCTCTGCGTTTGCTTCTTACTCTGCCATGAACAGCAAACTTGCTAGGAGCCTAATATATGCAAAAAGTATAATTTTACTTTTTATAATAAAAATTATGTAATATATATATAATTATTAATTAATGTTTACAAAAAGGATTATATATATTTTTTAAACATAATGTAACTTGGGGATATTTATTTTTTTATTAACTGTAATGGCACATTTATAGTATTTAACTCAAATTTTAAGTCTGTTAAACAGACTCCAGTGCTTTCAGAATTAAGTGAGTTAAGTGAGAGGCTGTGCCATGATTGCTTTTTTTTAGCAAATCTGTTGAAAATTATTTTTATAGTGTCACCAGGTAGTGATTTTTTACTTTAAACAGCCCCTTGGTATACAAGTAAGAAATATGAAATGTAAAATTAAATATGTCTTTCAAATGTTCTTTATGATATAAAGTTTCCAGGCTTTTATATATTCTTTGCATATTTTATTGAGGCAAAGATACAAACACATTTGTATTTAAACTGATCCTATAACTTTAACTTCAACAGTGGAGACAGGTAGGTAATTTAAAAAAATAGAAACTGATGTTTACAAAAAGGATTATATATATTTTTTAAACATAATGTAACTTGGGGATATTTATTTTTTTATTAACTGTAATGGCACATTTATAGTATTTAACTCAAATTTTAAGTCTGTTAAACAGACTCCAGTGCTTTCAGAATTAAGTGAGTTAAGTGAGAGGCTGTGCCATGATTGCTTTTTTTTAGCAAATCTGTTGAAAATTATTTTTATAGTGTCACCAGGTAGTGATTTTTTACTTTAAACAGCCCCTTGGTATACAAGTAAGAAATATGAAATGTAAAATTAAATATGTCTTTCAAATGTTCTTTATGATATAAAGTTTCCAGGCTTTTATATATTCTTTGCATATTTTATTGAGGCAAAGATACAAACACATTTGTATTTAAACTGATCCTATAACTTTAACTTCAACAGTGGAGACAGGTAGGTAATTTAAAAAAATAGAAACTGACAACTTTATCAAAAGAATTTTCAAACTAAGTAGATCTAAACCCAATAACTAAAATATAACATGTTAATGTACAATTAAATTTCAAAAATTGTTTTAAATCTTCAACTTTCATTAAAGCAGATCTCTGGATAATAAAAACAGCCTGAAATGCTGGAATGTGCTCATGTAGATGAAAATACCTTTTTTCTTTCATGCTGTAGTGTGTATGCATTCTCCCTTTCTTGCTGGCTCTAATGTGTCCTGATACCTCAGTTACATGTTGAGGATCAGAGAACAGGTAACCAGCTGGAGGGACACATCTCCTTAAAGTTATACTAAACTCAGGAGTTAAATCTTAAAACTACATTTGAGTACCTTAACAATTAACAAAAATGTAGCTAATTTGTGTATCACTCAGTTGTAGATCATCAAATCATCTCTGAATTGGTGCTGACACTGTCCTTCCTTTTGGATGGTGGCAACTTTTGTTCTCCATGGTCCTTGTGTGTTGTGAAGTAGCCACCGCTCCAAACTTGCTCCCATGATGGACTACAATCTCATGTTTAGTTTACTAATTTGTATTGAGATTGTAGTCCATCATGGGAGAGAGCCTGGAATGGTGGCTACTTTATAAAACACAGGGATCATGGGGAACAAAAGTAGCCACCTTCCTGAAGGAAGGACGGTATCGGCACCAATTCAGAGATGATTTGTGGATCTACAGCCGAGTGATACACAAATAAGATACATTATGGTTAATAGTTAAGGTACTTGAATGCATTTTTAAGATTTAACTCCTAAGTTTAGTGTCACTTGAACAGCCTCCATATTAGTTGTAAATAGGCAGTAATGATGAGATCACATCAGCACTACCTTAAGTAGTATGAGGGCTACTTAAATAGAGGCTATGCTTCTTGTAATGCTATTCCACCAAGGCCCCTCATCCAGCTGCCGTTGCTGCTAGAGAAGATTTTTGTAGAATCGGATGATTCAATTATTGGAACTTTGTAGAGGT
Source organism: Nanorana parkeri (assembly GCF_000935625.1). NCBI lineage: Eukaryota > Metazoa > Chordata > Amphibia > Anura > Dicroglossidae > Nanorana > Nanorana parkeri. Next base: position 26,680 of record NW_017309285.1, read on the forward strand.
TTCTCTCCCAACAACTACAATGTTAAACAAGATAAAATAAAAATGGTAGGAGATGAGCTTTAAAATAGTCACAGGTCATCTCACCATGAAGGTCCTTGGTTCAGGCACTTCCTGTTATGGGGTTTCCAATTCTGCTTCTGTATTGTCAACCTGTCACATGTACCACTAGTGCAAACCACAAGCAGCTGTGCTGACCCACATCGCATAGGCATAGTCCACCCTTGTCATTACCAAGAAGTCAGTCCAGAGCAAAGATGTACAACTGTTGTCAAAGACTGAAAAAAGGCTGGAGACCAGCTCTGAGATTGAAAAAGGATGGACAAATGTAAAAACTTTATTTTATGGGAATGGCAATTGTTTATGGTGATTAGTGTTTTAACAAACTAAATATTATACAGCTAGGGTTTACATATATACTATATATACTATATAAACCCATCAATATGCATGTTGCATTGATCTGCCTTCAGCACAGCTAATTCTTATTGGCTTTTCACTGCAAAATTCAGCTGAATTGTATTTGTTTTAAAAACTAACACTACATTCTGCACTTATTTCTATACACAGTTTTCATTTTTTCCTAAATTCCATATTTTAGAAAACTGCTAAAATCCAGAATTCCATTCCTCTTTTTTTTTTAATGTATAGCTATAAATCTCATACACATCTAAACATGCAATGTACAAAGCTGCATCCAATTATTTTGCAAGCTTCAAGTATCTTCTTTGATAGCAAGGAAAAACATCTTCAGCTAATGATGCCAACTAGAGTACACAGATTTCCTACTGTAATCCAGGGTTGCTATATAAATATTAATCACTGAGGTTTTACTTGCACAATAAGAAACAGATAATACTTCTGCCTGAAGTCTTTGGCTATTTTTAGAATGCAAAATGTTAAAAGCCTCTCCAAGCCAACATACTGTACACTAGAAGAAGCTTGATTGTCTAAATGGACTGAGGTGACACATTATTTGTTTTTTCAGCAAAAAGCATCATACATTTGAATAGACACTGTCAAGCCATGGTGTCACCTTTTATTACAATAACAACATCTAACCTCATCATGTAGTGCACAGCATTTTATTCCACCTCACTGAACAGAAACTAACCCTGGTTATATAGGAAGATATGCTTATACTGAAAAAATACTCAAAATGAATATTTTCCTTTACATTTGCTCAGCTGCACTAGAAAATAAAATACAGTTGAAATCCAAATCTGTTTTAATACAGAAAACCAATGCTTTTAGTGCAGAGATCAGGTGGTTTCGCCTCTGATCCTGTACAAGATGAAGCAATACTTTCAGCCAGAACAAGTTTAGAAAGGATTATTTAGTGCTAGTGGTAACTAGTGGTAACTTGAGGTTATGGTTGGGGTCACGAGTTAAGAGTTAAGGTTGATTAGGGTTAAGGGTTAAGGTTAGGGTTTGGCCCTAAGGGTTAATGCTGCATTTATAGTTATGCATGTTAGGTTATGTTTTTGGGTTAAGTGTTAAGCGTTTATTTTTAGGGCTACGTTAAGAGTTCATTCATTAAATTGGTGGGTAAAGGTCCTCTACTTGATTTATTTAGGATAGTATAGAGGGGTAGAGGACTCTAACTGTATTGGCAAATGATAAATGTAAAAATCTACACCAGATATCCAATCATATTTAATAAAGAAGGTATATAATATATAAGACTTGGTCTTTCCGACAGCCCCTTAGCCGGCAAATTCACCAGATATTGGACAATTGTTCAAGTCGGTCTGGATATATGCATTTCTAATGTTACTTGCAAATCCATACACCTGATCATTTACCCCTAATCACTGGTCTATTATAGTGTACTATAAGCCAAAATGTAAACGATTCACATTTAATAAGATTTGTAAATTCTGCAAAGGGGATACCTCATGGTGATGCTTTTGAATATAACTCCAAGTACAATTTAATTTCTAGAAAATATTTAAAAATAAAATATAACATAGGGGTTTATTTATACATTTTTATTAAAAAAATTTCAGCACATTATTGTAACAGGATTCTATTTCAAAATGTGTGAATCCTGTGTGTGAATTTTGGGTGAAAACATATAATTATCCCACAGTGTTCTCATTTATTACAAAGCAAACTTTTTTTTTAGAAAAAAAAAGCGACAATGATAAGGAAAATCACCAATTAAGCCATTGTCAGGCCGGCCTAATAAGCTGCAAGTTTTCTGGTCAGTTTTGTCAGGGGTATGTAAATGAGCAGAAAATGTAAATAAAGGTATGTAAAATCAGGGAAATCATATAATGATCAATAACAATAAATATTATATTGCAGCTTACTGCACCTTAAATATGTTGGCTGCATTAGTTTTCTTTATTTTCAGGTGTTTTTCCTTTGATTTTAGCCTGTCATCCTGCCAGCAAAACTTTGTCCAGGGGGTAGCAATGCTCATTCACTGTACTCTCTGTATAAAGAAACAGTGTTGTTATCCTAGGACAGAAAGTGTGTTAGAACTACAGAACAGGTCCCCCTAGGTGTTCTTTAGTTCACAGAGGTGGACTGGTCGGGACTGATCACAATGTTTGACATTTTAGGGTAGTATTGTCAGGAAGCTAGGAATTTAGGAGCTTGCTGAATTTCTGGCATGATCAACAGTTATTTTTTCATACTTGCAGTGATTTGAAAGAGACCATGAGTGCAGAAATGTGCATGTATTGGAAAAAAGTACTGATTATGTTTATTTTGCCCATACTGTGCATACACTTGCATATAATTATCAAAAAAACTATATGTTTTTGTGATAACAGCCCTTTATTTTTGAAACATAGATCACAATAGAAGTAACAATAAAAATGTATACATTTAATAAATAAACCGAATTTTGGTTCCAATGTGTACTTTAGAAGATAATTTCAGTAAACTTTAAATTATGTTTATTTTAAGGACATTACGTGTGAAATTATTTAGATCCTCAGATTTTTTATTCTAATAGACCTTCTCATTACAATCTGTGTAGATCTTATTCTGAAAACCTTTGTTTTGAGCTCCCCACCCTCATTAATTTATTAACCTTGTAACAGGGTGCCAGTAAAACCTGCCAGGTTGGTAGGAAAAGTGATAGATGGTAGATACATTCCTCCACGGATCCTTAGATTCATCATCTAAGGTAATGCCAGCATAGATTTGGAAGTAAAGAAAAATAGCTCTTTACCTTGTATTGGTAAAACAAATCCTGGGGCTGGTGTTACTAGGAGTCTGATAGAGCTCTGGGTGGGACAGACTCCTAGTTCCATGGACAGTAGTTTAGTGAAGACTGCACAGGACTTCATTAGTGTGCAGCTGCACCTAGCTGGGGGACGTGTGTGTCTCAGTGCAAGGAGAGACAGTGTGCTGAGGAAGTCAAAATCCTTTTGGGAGAATGTGCTATAGACAGACGAAACAAAATAACAGCTTTTTGGTAAAGCCCATCAGTCTACTGTTTTCAGAAAAAGAAATGTCAAACATGGTGGAGGTTCACTGATGTTTTGGGGTTGCTTTGCTGCTTCAGGCACTGGATGTCTTGACTGTGTGGATGGCATTATGAAATCTGAAGACTACCAAAGAATTCTGGGGTGCAATGTAGGGCCCAGTGTCAGAAAGTTGGGTGTCCGTCAGAGGTCACGGATCTTACAGCAGGACAATGACCCAAAGCACACATCAAAAAGCACCCAGAAATGGTTTCAGACAAAGCACTGTAGAGTACTGGACTGGCCAGCAATGAGTCCAGCAAGTGTCAGCAGTAGGGTCCACCTGGGTCTCCTACCACAGTGTCCCTTTTCATTCAGATGGAGACGTATAGTGCGAGCTGACACAGTGGTACCCTGTGCCTGAAGGTCAGCTTGAATTTGTCTGGAAGTTGATTGAGGGTCTTTATCCACCATTTGAACAATCCTTCTTGCAATCTTTGATCAATTGTTCTCTTTCGTCCACATCCAGAGAGATTAGCTACAGTGCCATGGGCTGTAAACTTCTTGACAATGTTGCGCACAGTGGACACAGGAACATTAAGATCTCTGGAGATGGACTTGCACCCTTGAGATTGTCCATTGTTCATTCCTTGAAAAACTTGTAATGCAATTATTACTTGCAATTTGGAGAAGGTGCCAATAATTTTGTCCAGTCCATGTTTGGAGTTTTGCGTGGAAAATGTGAGGTTTGGCTTTTTTTCTCTCAACTTTTTATTGTCATACCAATACAAACAAAAGAAATAAACATGAGAATGCCTAAACATTTGTAATTGCAACAAATTTCTGCACGAAGTTGTGCATTATCTGACAGAAATGCAAGGGTGCCAATATGTTTGGCCATGACTGTATATCCAGAGCCCAATCACGATTTTTTGTATTGCTCGCTCAGGAAAGGAGATTAAAAAACCAACATCATGTAAAACCCTTTTTATATGCTTTATTAAAACAGTTAAAACCAGTTACATTTCCAGCTTCTCACAAAACGCATATTCATATAAAATAGTCATCTCTAAAAAGACACTCACACTCTCCAAATGTCCACCAGCCCGGAATAAAAACTCAGTCCCCCCTCCAGATAGGTAAACTTTGTGTCAAAGGACGTGATGCAGCATTGTGACAGTGTGGACATGCCCAACCGATGCGTTTCATCATCAATTGACTTACTCAAAGGGAGGTGAGTGATTGGGCTCTGGATATATATTATTACTTCCCGGGTCCCGGGATTGCGTCACATTGTTGGGATTTGCAGCAAAAACGCTGCTGACCATTAAACACATATGATTTTGTTTTGGAGTCTGGTGAATACGGTGTAAAGAGTGCTGACAGATAATTTGTTACAAGGACAAGGAGGTGGAATGATATTGAGAACACAAGAGACTGTTCTAGGAATTTACAATGATGTTTAATAAGCACTAATTGGGGAGCACCCTTTGATTAAGCATCTGTGGTGGACTTTTTAAATACTTTTTTTGGAACTTTTACACATTATTGATTTATATATGTTTTTGTTTGAAGGAATTAATTTTTTCATGTTTAATTTGTTTTGATAGAAGTTGTCTTTAATTTTTGGAGAAATTAATTGATGTTAGTACTGCACATTGACACTTTATTAGAGATTAATTGATGAGGGTGGGGCAAGCGCAGTGCACTTGAGATATTATGATTATATCAGTGGCCAAAAAAAGAAACCCCAGTGGCCAAAAAAAGAAACCCCAGTGCAGTAACAAGTTAGATCTGATAACAGCTGCTATATCATGCCATGGACTTTACAAGGATTGTGCAGTATGCCAGTGTTACAGTAAGACATCAGTGCATTGTGCAACTGGCAAAGGTTGGTGGGTGGATACTCTGTTGTATGAATTGTGGTGGTGTAGTTGGAATAAGGATTCTTTGGAATAGACAACCAATCTTCAATGATTCAGGGCATATGTTCTTTAGCTCACTGCAAATTTTTTAAGTGGTTTGCCATAGATAGGAATGGTACCCTGCACAGCCATCTGCTACAATACGCCATACAGCCAAGAATGTAATGCAGTGTGCATTCTTATATTGGTCATTGCACCTCATAATTGTATATTTAGGTTTATTGTTGTACTTTAAACTATTGACTAACCTTTAAGGCCAAATCCACTTGCCTTCTCCTAAGATAAAGCACCAACGGCTATGTCTTCCATAGAGGATGTTTTGATCATGCATCTGGTATTCTAGTCTGTTCATTACACACCTTAAAAAAGTAAAATAATGAAATGGCCTTGGGATGTTTAATTCATCTTGCGTCCATTGACCACAGTCTTTATCACAGTCTATTAGGTTTGTAACTCAAAGAAACTTTATCCTGAAGGAAACATATGGGTCTATTCACTAAGCTGCCGAGGTCAGCCGAGTAGACAACCGACCCCAAGTGAAGTGAGCAGAACACTGTTCGGCTATTCACTTCAGCCGTACATCGGCTGAAATTGGCATGGCTTCGGGTCGGCCGAACATGCTCAGCATGTTCGGCTGACCCGAAGTGTAGAAGGAGTTTGACTCTGCCGATCCAACATTTGGATCGGCTGAGCCGACCCTCCGGCAGGCTACTCACTGCTGTTCGGTCTATTCTTATAGATGCCGAACAGCAGTGAGTGAATAGCCAAATGCCGCTAAGCGTGCATTTGCCAAATAGCCAAATGCCGCTAAGCGTGCAAAATAGTTAAAAAAGTTTAAAAAAGTAAATAGAAAACAATTGTGCGGAGCTAGCAGGGACAGCTAGCTCCGCCCAATAGTTTCCTATTGTCCGACGGCTCTGCTGCCGTCAAAAAAAAAAGAAAAAAAGAAACTCTCCCGGGCGCTCTGGGAGCCTCCCGGCCGCCCAGGAGAGAAACACTGCTGTTTCTTTTTTTTTCTTTATTCTAACACGATCAATGTCAGAATAGAAAAAAAATATATATTTTTTCCCATTGGAATGCATCGCTACATTCCTATTGGCTATTTCAATTTGTAACTGCCATTGTCATCTTCTCAACCGTCGAATGATAGGTAACTGGCTTTCATGACTGGCTGGCTGACAATTTTGTTCCAAAACTGATTCAAATCACAAACCCAGAACAAATATGCAGAGAAGGACTTTTGACTTTCCTGATATGCATACTTGTTCCAGGTCAGAGGCTAAAACTATTAAAGTAAAAGGTATAACCCCCAGCATAACAGACAAGCAACTAGCATTTTGCTAAAGAGATATCTTAGGATAGTTTTACTGTAAGTCCATTCTCAATAAGTGTTAAGATAGTTGTAAAATGAAAGTGTATGTACTTTCAAAACATTAGTTTTGGGTAGCATGAGAAAGATTTGGAATCCAGTTGCGTTTTTACTGCTATTGGGGACTCTGTATTAATATTTATGCTGTCCTGCTGTCAGCAAGGAAGTGAGGGTAACTCTCCGAAAGCAACACAGTCATAAATTAAAATGCTTTAATAGAGTAGGAGAAGGATAAAAACCCTATAACATTTTTATTGCTATTTGTCACCCGGTTGGAGACTTTCCTTCGCTTCAGGTTTAGTAAATCCGTTCTTAGCAGTACAGGATAAATCTCTTATACAGAGCCTCTAATATTAGTAAAAACCCACAGTTACATGGCTTTATTTATGTAATTCAACATAATCTAAAGGAAAAGGTGGGATTTCTTGTTTTACAGATACAAGGTTCCTCTTTTTCGTGCCATTGAATGATTATGTACTATACATTCACATAAACAACAGCACAAATAATGCTCTTGTATGAAACACAAGAATCATAATGGTTTAGAAACTGCTTATTTCTTGTGCAATTTGGCTATTTCAATTCCATCTAACTATACTGAGTCGTATGCTTTAAAAATGTACTGGTCAGATTATAAGTGATGACCTGATATCACTTGATTTATTGTTCCATTCAAAGAATACTGATAAAATCAGTATCTATATATTTTTGCCAACATTTATATCTGCTATATAGTACAGGAAATCAAATCATCCAAAAAAAGGGCAAGTACTGCTAAATAGTCATTTTTAATATGCAGAGGTTAGGCCTGAATGTTTATTTGGAAATCTGATTTTGAACATTTAGTTTTAGTTTCAGCTGAATGCACAGTTGTATCTAAGAGCTAGACAAGAAAAATCATATTAAAACCTTGTATACAACAATAAATAATGGACTGACTGTGTATTAAGACGCACCCTCGCGCACGTGGGAAACGGATGAAATGTAAAAACAGGCAGCAATGCCTGTTACCATACAAGCTCTACAGCCGGCGGATCGCGTGTATGGGGTGCCGATCGGTTCCCCCCCCTCCGCGCCCAGTTTGGTGTCTATTTACCCGACGTGACCCCGACTTTTATATTTTACCAAAAAACTGGGTAATAATAAATGTTTCCTAACATAATGTAAAAAAATACTTTTTTTTCAAAATTTTCTGTAATTTTTCCTAATTATAATAAAAAATAAACACCCCAGTGGTGTTTAAATACCACCAAAATAAAGCTCTATCTGTCCCCAAAAAATGGTATAAAATTCACTTCAGTACAGCGTTGCATGACGGAATAAATGTCAGTCAAAGTACCGCAGCGCTGAATACTGAAAAATGGCCTGGCCAGGAAGGGGGTCTAAACACCTGGTCTTGAAGTGGTTAAGGACCATTACGTACCTGTATATCCTGGACTTCAAGTGGTTGTACCAAAATCACAGCTACAGCAGCACTTGGTACCATTTCCTTGAGCCGCCTCCCAGCTTTCATATATAAGTGATCTACCTAGCTGTAGAGCCATCCAATCACTTGTATGGGCCAGTAAAACCAAACTCCCTCCCCCGCCACAGGTTTCGGGCTTTCACCCTGGGACCACAACAGATGACTTTGGGATGGTGAGTGGGAGCAGACTGAGTAAGTAGTAGAAGATAGCAGAGGAGACATTAGTGTTTAAAGTTTAATAAAATAATTCTATGGTTATCATTTGCTGTTAACTCTAAACTGATGAGCGGTAAAGACTTTTAATCCTTTTGCTGCCAGAGTTGTTTGTGCATTTTTTTGCACACATGCTAAAATACATATTTAGGCCCAAAAATTATTTAAACACCTTTCATTCATTTTGGTGTATTTGTTCCTAAAAATATTGATTTGCTAAACATTTACGCAAATGTTTATGTGCAACAGAAAATATTGTAACTACCAGGGATGTTCAGATACCAGTGCAATTTCACGAGAACTACAAGGGTTGCAGCTGGGACCTCCACCACTGTCCTGAAATCATTAGTCTGTATTGTTTTAGAAAAACTGTCACATGACAATAAGCAAAAATGTATCAGTAATCGGTATCTGTAAGGACTTGGTCAAGTATCGGTACTTGGTCTGGAAAAAATTATATCGGTGCTTCCCTAATATACAGTGTGGATATGTGTGTGTGTGTGTGTATATATATATATATATATATATA
>NW_017309285.1:35730-37314 GCF_000935625.1 Nanorana parkeri
CGCCGCCTTCCGGGACCTCGTCCAGTCCTCCCCCAGCCAGGTAAGACATCCCCCGAAAATAAGACCTAGAGTCTTATTTCGTGCAAAATAAAAAATAAGACTGTCTTATTTTCGGGGAAACACGGTATTTATAATGGTCTGGCCCTCTAGCAACTTCAGCGCGAAATTATAGCTAATTTGCCTACAAACTTCAGGTGGTCATAATAATCTGGCTACTCAGTGTATATCAAATCATACATTAAAACAGGGATGCACAAATCCCAGCAGCCCTGTATGCTCCTTTAAAAATTACAGCTGCCTCCTGACTTTTGAGTTTTTCTCTATTGTAGTCTAGTCTTGGAGCTGGAAAAATATCTGTACTTGTACTTGTACCAAGTACGGTACTTGGTATCTGAACATCCCTAGTAACTAACATGTTTTTTATTCTGCAGGGTTTCTGCTTTCTGAAACTACATAATTGTTTGGGGAGAAAGGAATAGCAAAAGTACTTTGATTCAATTTTGATGGTCATCCAGGCATCTGTTTCTGAATTGGAGATCACTCACACATTTATATTTAAGTAAGACCGCAATGTTAAAAAATATATAAATATATTCTTTTTCAACCACTTCAGCTCTGGTCTGTAAGTACCACCGTAGCTGTTGGCATTTCTGTAATGTGTCTAGTGTGTCAGTGATAACTTTGTCATGACTTAAAGTTTATTTCCACTTTTACAGTCAGATTGGAATAACACCTACTGTACAATTGTCACATGTCCCCATTCATATCACATAACTTAATCATTTTTTTTTTTAAGTGCAACTTACCTACCTTTTAATTATATTTCTGCAAATTCCAGGATTGAAAAATCCTGCTAAGTTCTCACTCTCTGGAGGGTTAGGGGAGTTTTGTTTCAAATAATTAGCCCTGTCTTGTTTTGTTTTTTCAAATAAAGGATTTTTCAAAAGTCTGTATTTTTAATTTACAATTTATTTTAACCATTTAGTGAATGGGTACCCCTTACTCATTCACAAGGGGGGCCGCATCTGGGTGGCCCTTTATTTAAGGGGTCCCCCGATGTGAATAAGCCCACCCTACCCGCACTCCCCAACCAATGCCCCAGGGCTTGTGGGGAAGGGGCCCTTGTCCTCATCGGCACGGGGACAAGGTGTTTTTCCAGGGTCGACCCCGGAAAAGCACCCTCCCAGTGCTGAGGGCATGTGTCCTGGTATGGCAGGGAGGGGAGGGCTGCTCACTCATCCCCCCCTTTCCTGCCCTGACAGGCATGTGCTCAGATCAAGGGTCCGGTTAGGAATTTTAGGGAGGACCCCACACTTTTTGGGGTGGGGTTCCTCCTTAAAATTCCTACCAGACCTTAAGTCTGGATCTGGAAGAAAAATGCTTACATCAAATCTTCCATCATAAAATGTACACATGTATGCATTCCACCAAGAACAAATGATAATATATCTATTATTGGCTAGCTTTAGCTGAAATAGTAAAGCCCATCTACACCATGAGAATTTTACAGGGGAGAGTGCTGGACTGAAAGTGTATCTAAACCCAAAAACAAAAAACAAAAAAACAATATATATATATATATAT
>NW_017309285.1:37474-66655 GCF_000935625.1 Nanorana parkeri
ATATATTGCAGCTTACCAATTCTTATATATGGTGGCTGCATTTATTCTTTTTTAGGAGGAACTACATGAAGCCACCCATGGACAGCAACATTGTCATCCTGCAGAAAGGTTAGTGTTAGATGAACTAATTTCAAATAAATTCAAATGACTTTGACTAACAAATTAAATAAGACCTCCATCTAACACTGGAGTGATATTAAACACTTTAAAAAAATAATCATATAGTGCTGCAGACAACAGCACTTACCATTTGTACGTGTCAGTTTTCCTTTGCTCCGAAATCTTCATTTCTAAATGTCCCTTTTCCTGGGTCTTGTTATCAAGTGGCACCATCACGTACAGGGTGCTATGGATCCACCTTTGCGTGCACACTCCTGGCTGCCGATACACAGGGTGCATTGACAGTCCTGGCCCCAAGCCCCTTTCCCCCTCCTCTGTCCTCTAAGTGAGTGACTCACAGCTTCAGCCTATGCTCTGAGCAGTGCAAATGTAAAGGGTACGCGTTTCTGTACCCAGAAGTCAGGAAAATCTATTCTGTTACAGCTATTTATATAACATGACAATTTACACAGCACATATTCACATCAGTCCCTGTCCTCAAGGAGCTTACAGCTTAAGGTCCCTATCTCACATACATACAGAGTGTGCCGCCCCAATAGGGGCATAGAATATGAGATGCATAGCCTCATTTAATATTAGCATTGTTATATAGGTTAGAATTTATATAGTGTGATTTGCCTAACTATTTTCTCATAGCTAAAGCCAGAACTGAACGGGGACACGTCTTGGGCTGTCGGCGCTGTGGACGTTTCTCCAGGTGGACAAGGCCTGACCGCACTACAACAAGGTTAGTCCATGCTACACACTGCCAACACACTAAGCCCACAGATGCCTACTGTCAGGACTGGCACATATGCCAGAATCTTCTTTTTGCAAAAGACATTGCTCAAAGTGAGCTGATTTTACTGCACGAGGCAGAACAAAACATCTCTAACACAGAGATAAAATGTGTCCGTGACAAGCAGGACATTCATAAAATCCATCCAACTGCCAAGCTGAATCCATTTATCAACAGTGATGTGTGTACGGATTCAGACTTCACAGCCATCTTTACCTCGGCTACTCTTCGCATGCAGAAGATTGCAACTGTGCCTGTTTCACATGGAGACTTTGCACCTGGAGTTACATGAGCCATGTTCTTCAGGTACCTACGAGCACCATGCACATCCAGTGAGGGACTTATTCGAAGTGCCTTCTGCCTGCCAAAGAGACTATCTTGTTCATTATTAAGGAACTTAACAAGTTGCCACCCACGGAGTGACTTACTGCACTTGAAAGGACTGTTCCAGATTTCATCTTATATTTGAATTGTGGATATATGTTCTTTCTTTATTTTCAGGTCCAGAGGACAAGTTACAAGTTCACATTTATGCATAGAGGTCTCAGCAAGGGATATATTTCGCTATCACAACAATCGGAGTCAGAATACAGAGCCAATTTACCTTCCAGCATATCTTTGGAGTGTTGGAGGAAACCCATGAAAGCACAGGGAGAACATGCAAACGCCATGCAGACCTGTCAGGATTCAAACCAAGGCCCCCCTAGTGCTGCAAGGCAGAGGCTATAACCACTATACCACTGTGCTTCCGTGAATGTAAGTATTTCTGCAGACATTTAAAAGAAAAAGTAGTGGGGAATGTTTAATTATCTATTTAGAATGCATATATTTAAAAAATAAAGTTGATTATTTAGTACTACTTTAAGCAGTTACAGCAACACTGTATCCCTTCTGGGATAAATTAATAAAAGTTGACGATTGTAAGCACCCCCGTCAGTGTTAAATGGTTTGTCTTAACCCTCTATATGCCACTTTTGCTGAACAGCCTCATCTGTTGAATCTTCTTATATTTTGCCTTCCCTGGTTGCTCCCTTGCTGATACATGTTAAATAAAGTATTTCCATTTTTACTACATACCTTTTTTAAACCCAGTGACATCATTATTGGGTCTCTGTGCCCCTCTAAGCATTGCAGGCATATCATGGCTGGTGGGAGGGGCCTAGCAGGGTGCTGTACATAGATTTTTTTAAAATAAACACAGCACCCTGCCTTAGAACTCCTCCCAAGAGTCCTTAGTCCTGATGCCAACAGTGAGTTGGCTCTAAGGAAACGTTATATAAATATCAGAATGCCTTGTTGGGTGAGTTTCAGTCTGGAAGGATGGGCATGCCTATGCAGGCTGCATTTGCATTCACACCACCCAGGGTAGCTCCCACACATAATGCTGAGCCTCCACGATGGAAAGCACTAAAATCTGATGAATGAAAGATGGGGGCCAAGGACAGTAAAGCTGTGGAGGGAGGAGGTTAGATAATGTTGGATGTCCTCCAGCTAGGAAATGTGGTGGGCTTTATGTGACTTGCAGTTTCTAATGCATGCAGTGAGAAGTTCATAGTGTGCAGTGAAATCAGAGCAGTTTCAATGCAAGAGAGGAGACTGTACACCTCTACAAGATTGAATGTAAGGCTGGGTTTAGCTTTAAAGCAGAACTCCAGGAATTTTTTTTAATCAACTCTTGCAGTTGGGCTACCCCTGCACTGCAAGTGTTAACTGCTCGTCTGTGTCTAGTTAAAAAAACAAACAAAGATTTACTCACCCAAAGCTCCAAGCTGGCCCTGGAATATCTCTCCCCCTCTTCTGCAGCAGTCTAAGGTTAGGTAAATCATCATGTCTATACAATGTGCAAAGACATGAGGATGCTGAGGAACATTCAAATATGCGGAAGAGGGGCTGGAGGGAGCACCGTCACAGCTGGCCGGCTTTGAAATTTGGGTGAGTATATCTCTGTTATTTTAGCACCTAAAAACAAGCACTTAACCCTTGCAGTGTGGGAGTATTCCCCCTGCAAGGGTTAATAAAAACATTCATGGAGTTCTGGCAGCAGGTGGAACCTAAGGCTCATTTTTTGTTTAAAAGGATTTGAGTTTGCTTCTTTGATGAAAGAAGCCCTTTTCACAGCTTAATTGGGTTAATGTATATAGGAATAGAGGCTGCTCATATTTTATAATGCACAAGAGTTGTGCTAATATCATGCAACATAAAAATTTGCAACTGCCGTTTTTTTTTTCTACAGCATCTGTGCTTTCAGGAAGCAAATAACTTTCGGAGCTTTTAATTAATTTTCAGACCACAGTCACAAAATATGGATTATAGCATGTGTGCAAAAAAATGCCTTGGCAGCAAAAGGGTTAAAGCAACTAGCACTCTTATGCTATCTCGTACTGCTATCTCGCTAACGCACTGTGAAGTTTAATTACCAAACACCAATATAATTTCCCTATCATAAAGTTGTAGAAGCTCAAGTGACATTCTCAGAAGCTCCTGGGGGCCCCCACAGGCACTAGGGCTGGAGCTGCTGGCTGCTTGTGACAGCCAGGAAATGCTCAGCTCCTGGGCTTCTGAAGCTTCTGCATTCTGTTTACATTGGGAGTGTAGTGACATCACGAGTTGTGTCACTACACTTTTTCTGAGTATGTAGGTCGTAACAGAGCTCCTCCTTAGAACATTTAGCTTCACTTCATATTCCATATCACCTGTTCAGCACTCTATATTCTTTTTTACAGGGCAAACAATATGGTTGTCCATACCCCAAGGCCCACCTACAAGGACAGTTTAAGGACTAAACAGCATATACAGTATATGTGACATTGTGAAGGTCGTAATTGGTACACAACAATACATACTAAATATATACACATAACTAATGTATTAAAGATTGATTATAATTAGGGATGCATCAATACAATTTTTTCCATACTAAGTAAGTGTACTGATACTTTTCCTCAAGTACTTGTTGATACCAATTAACAATACCCTTTTTTAGTGTCATGTGACAGTTGTTCTAAAACAATACTCACTAATGATTTTAGGACAGTGGTAGAGCACAAGAGCACAAGAGCACAGTCGCAGCAACGACTGCTGCAAGTACAAATCTCAGTAATACCTAATAAAGCAATGCAGAATGGCACCGGCTATAGAGGACTAACAATCCCAGCAACACATTATGCAGCAATGCAGAATACCATCAGCTATAGAGGACTACAAATCCCAGCAAAACATTATACAGCAATGCAGAATAATACCATCAGCTATAGAGGACTACCAATCCCAGCAACACATTATGCAGCAATGCAGAATACCATAAGCTATAGAGGACTACTAATCCCAGCAACACATTATACAGCAACACAGAATAAAGCACAGGACAGAAACGGCAGACAATATTTCAAAAGTGGCTGCTGAGTTCAGGTGCAGCTTTGCTGCACCAGCTCTGTTCCAGGGAGCGCAGTAAACAGGTGCCACATGGTTCCAAAGAAGTCTGCCCTGACTAATTTAATTAATAATTAATACATTATTAATAATTAATTTAATAATTAAAGTGCCAGTATCATTTTTTGGTATTGGAGCATTTTCACGAGTATGAGTACTCATGCAAATGCTCAGTATCGGCATCAATAATTATAATTTATTAAGATTGATGTTTGCATGTATCACAGATGATCCTAATTGTATACTGTTACAGCATGCTTTTAAGCCAGGTTACCATTATTCCTAATTTTTAAGGTGACTGGTAGGGTACCATGTGATTGGCGGAGGGCTACGGTAGTTCCAATTTTCAAAAAGGGGGCTAGATGCCAACCAGGGAACTATAGGCCGGTCAATTATGCTTGTCTCGTGCCAAAGAGATACTTTATTGCCTATTGTGTATTTGTGTAGCTAGGTCATTTTCTCTTGAAAACAAATCTAATAAAAATATTGTAAACGAATATTTATCAAATATCACATTCTTTTCTTTATTCATTTGGGTTGATTTACTGAGGCTATGTTCACACCATGTCCGGAGCAGATCTGCAAACCCAGTGCACTGCATTTTGCCACGTTTTTGCCACATTTGTAGCTTAAAATGGGTTTACAGGTGCAATCCAAGGCGTTCCAGTGCATTTGCATGCATTTGTATGTGTTATTTAATGACATTCACTAAACATACACTGCAGGTGAATTTTCCAGGTGCATGGGTTTTCAATTTCAGTGATTGATTTACCTGCAATCAGGGGCGTCCCGAGGCTGGGTGACACCCGGAGCGGTAACCGAGTGTCACCCCGCCGAGACGTCACTGCGCATGCGCGTGCCGTTACCACGCGCGTCCGCGATGACGTCATCGCGCACGCGCGGCAGTATTCTGATACCTTCCGGCGTCCATCACCCCAGTCACCCGGCGGGATAAGGTATGCCGGTGGGTCCCCTCCTCTCTCCTGATACTGTCGGGCGTTCGGTCCATGACCGAGCACCCGACTTTTCAGAGGGGGGTGACACCAAAATGACTGTGAGTCATTTTGGTGTCACCCGGGTGCGGGCCGCACCACCCGCACCCCCCTTGTGACGCCACTGCCTGCAATGAATGTTTGGTGAATATCACATTTACTGCTGGCTGCTTTTATAGTTCAGCATTGTGTGAAACCCCATTGGCCCTTGGGTTATAGGTAGGAGATACTTTTGGTATGATTTACTAAAGTAGCTGAGAATCTTTATACAATAAACTGTGTAAATATTCACTTCAATTAACCAATCACATGAACACAAACTTACTGTTTAACTCATTCATATTTACATGACTGAACAATTGTAGCAAATATTCACACTATTTAGTGTGTGAAGATTCTCGACTTCTTTAGTAAATCAGCCTATTTATCTTCTTCCAGATGTCTTTTATCTATCTTCATAAGATAAATGTTTGTCACAATATTCTACCTTTAAAGCAATGTATAGTACATAATTTGTTTTTTCATTAATTATAATCAAGACTAAAATAATATGTTTTCATTCTTCTTTTGAGACAGCAGGTTGCGCCTAGGCTCCTTTGCATGTTTTCCAGGCTCTCATTTTGCTGTTTATTCTATCATCTACACATAGAGGTGAATGACTCATCAGTAATGATTAATCCTAATGGGGCAGCTCAATTCAAAGTTTTAGTCAGATAAAATGAATAGAAAGGCTCTGTGAACCTTATGTGCCGAATGTTTTTTTTTTTTTGTAAAACAAAATCTGTATAAAATTAGTGACAAAAGACATACATTAACAGTTTAACTATGTATAAAATTAAAAAAACAACTACAATATATAAAAAGAAAACCCAAAACCCTTTCTTGCTTCCCTTTAACCCTTTCGCTGCCACCGATGAAAGGAATATGGTGGATCAGTACCTCTTACAGCTGGCCAGCTTAGCATCCCTTATGTCCGCTGCATTCCCCGCAATGCAATAAATGTATTGCCACCTCAGCGACCATGATCCTATAGTAAAATTGGCCCCCTGTGTCTGTGCTGCTTAAAGAAGAACTCTGAGCAAAAAATCTATTTCTGTTGCCATCTGCTGCTCTGCCAAACAGAGATCCTCCCCACTAGGCATTGGCAAACAGCTCCATTCTGTGTCCATATTGTGTGGCATCACGTTATAACACATTGCTGCACAGTGTAATGTTCTATGTTGCGATCAAATGTTTCCCTGGATCATTTTATTTCAGTGGACATCAAGGCGGTGCAAGCACAACACTGTGGATTAGTCTAGGTGCAAAGCAAACCTCCAAATTGTTTGCATAATTTGATTATTTGCAGTTTTGTGTACCTTCAACTTTCACTTCACAAAAAGGCTCAATTTTGCATGTACAAAATGTTGTTATCTATTAAATCAATATAGTTTATTTTTTAGATTACGTAGGAATGCATTGCATTAATAATGATTTTAGGTTTTTTTTAATTTTTATTAAAATATTGTTTTGGTAAACATTTGGGACCTACAAAATCAGTAGTGTCAAATTTTTATTCTATGGGTCTTGTGCTTGTCAAAAATATATGTTTTGGGGGGTCCTTTACCAACTCTGAAAGCTGTAAGTGAAAAATTATGATAAAAAAGTAAAAAATTACAAAAAATGGTCTGGCTACCTGATGTCAAAAGTGGAGCACAGGGCCTGTTAGCAAAAGGCTCCTGGGTAAGAAGCAAATTACAAGCATGTCGTTGTAACCTAAAGTAGTATCATCTTGTGTAGAGAAAGATTTGTTAAATCAGAAAATACTCTATAAAGAAGATTAGAATTAAATATGACAGTGGTAAAATCAACCTGTATTCTATGTACATACTGCTTGCACTAGAAACTGTTAAGTGACATAAAATGTGTACTTTTCAAAGATGTGGTTGAATTCAGAAAAGTATGTATGTGAAAATAATTATTTTGTTAAGGAGCATAGGCAAAATGGTTACTGCACTTTAAAAGTACAGTTATTCTTTAAGGTTCTTTTTATTGTACATTTTTGTTTTTATTAAATGTTTTGTAAAGATAGGCAAATATCTATTTAGGATTATAAAATAAATTACAGCATCACATATTGTAAAATGTGTTTTTAAAAAAATGATAACCTATGATTTAAAAATTACATAAACAAGAAAATAATCTCAAAATTTCTGCATGTATTTTTTATTTTACTCCAGTTAACAGCTGCCTAAAGAGAGGTGGGGGGGCGGCAATGTAAGTGGTACTATGGGGTCAGATGGATTGGTAACACTAATAGAATGGCATATACTCTTGTGCTCATAAGTTTACATACCCTGGCAGAATTTATGATTTCCTGGCCATTTTTCAGAGAATATGAATGATAACACGAAAACCTTTCTGTCAGTCATGCGTAGTGTTTGGCTGAAGCCATTTATTATCAATCAACTGTGTTTACTCTTTTTCAATCATAATGACAACAGAAACTACCCAAATGACCCTGATCAAAAGTTTACATAGCCTGGCGATTTTGGCCTGATAACATGCACACAGGTTGACACAAAGGGTTGTGAATGGCTATTAAAGGGAACCATCCTCATCTGTGATCTGTTTGCATGTAATCAGTGTGTGTGTATAAAAGGCCAATTAGTTTCTGGCCTCCTGACAGACCCTTGCATCCTTCATCCAGTACTGCACTGACGTGTCTGGATTCTGAGTCATAGGGAAAGCAGAAGAATTGTCAAAGGACCTGCAGGAAAAGGTAGTTGAACTGTATAGAACAGGAAAGGGGTATGAAAAGATATCCAAGTAATTGAGAATGCCAATCAGCAGTGTTCAAACTCTAATCAAGAAGTGAAATCATAAATTCTGCCAGGGAATGTAAACTTATGAGCACAACTGTATCATGGTGTTTGCATAGAAATTGCTTGTTGGTTTGTAAGATGACATGGCAAGAAGTCAGAAGAAATAGAGAAGTGCACTGTAGTTGTAAAAGATTATAGGATTTTTTTTCCTTGTTCAAGCCAGGAATTCCATGTTTTGTAAAACAAGTTAATTTAATGTTGTTGGATGTAGTATAGCTTTTCTAATTTCACAAAATCAGTGTGGTCACCTTGTCGGATCTCCAATTTTTTGAAAATCAGTAACTTAGCCACTATTGAAATAAAAATTAATAGGCCTCTTGATGTGGAAGGTAACATTTTTGTTCGATATGTAAGATAGGAAAGAAAAAAATGTATCAATGATGAGCCATGCGTGTTTGTAGGTTCCCTCCAGCACTATGGAATGGTTTCTGGTTCGCAATTGTTTATTTCCATTGGAATCAAATGGCATCTATGTGTTATTTGTATTCTTTAATGTTCTTAACCAAGCAAATGTTTTGTATCAAGCTGGTTTCACACTGTTAAACTGCGGTAGCATGTTTCCTTATGCAAATTACATGTGTCAGTGTGCTGGGGTGCAAATCATTTTGAATGGCACCCCGACACACTAAAGCAATGCACCTGTGCTGTTACCAAGCATTGCTATGTGTTGCATTCCTGAAAAGGTTTCCGGTGAGGTTTTGGGCATAAGACGCATTGGAAGCCCATTCACAATGAAAATTAATGCATGTTAACACATCACAAAAGTCTGAAACCAGCCTTAAACACATGTACCAGAGGATGTTACACTGGGAAGTAACAAAAAATGCAGTTCATGGAACAGAGTACATCTAGATGCAAAAGTGAATATTGCCAGTTTTTATACCGCGGAATTCCTTTCACTGATTTACTTTTACTGCACTCTCCTAACGCATGCTGGTCCACTGGTTTTGCTATACATCAGCGAGCTGCTACATTACAACAACAGGAGTTTTTAATAAAAGAAAAAATACAGAATTTTATTAATTTGTCTGGATCAAGGAAGTTTTTAAAGGGCTCCCTCAAAATGCAAATGTTTAATTATGCATAAGCACTCTTTTAATAAAACATGTTTGTATTGTAAAACCAGGCCATAGCTGGTAATAACATTTTCATATACTGTTTAACACCTTCAAAACCACTTGTCACATATTGGGCGTGAAAACACATCTAACATTGATTTACATGCATTTATATCTTGAAAAATGGATGGAGATAGACAATATGCAGCACTTGTTCCCTGTATTTCTCTGTGACTTTTGTCTGCTGTAGTCAAGGTTAAATGTAACAGCTTAGGATTTCAATGGAAATGACTAAAAAGAAGCAAATATGATTTCATCCTGGTCTTTAGGTTGTTGTTCCACAGCACTTATAATTACAATAAAGGTAGCTTGCTATGCTGTATAAGATGCAGTTGTGATGATCAAATTATTTCTTGGTTTCTTCTCAGTGCTAAAAGTTAAAATCTGTTGAATTTACACATAGCAAAATGTTTAATTAGATATAGTATAGAAAACATAATAGAAAAGCAAATATTTTCCAGCACACTTACCAGCTAGGCTGCAAAAAAAAATCACACTGTCTAACTATTAGGGTTAAAAACAGAGGTTTCAGTTGCACAATTTTTGCAAAATATGTGGAAGCCACACTGCCTCGTCAAGCATCCTCTGCGTAGTGTGGTCCTACAAAACTCAAGTCAGTCTACCTAGTAAGTGAGCATATAAAGACCCTCACCCTGAAGCCCCTCACAATGGCTTCAGAGTGAGGCCAGCCGAACAACTACTCCTGCTTCCCGCCGTCCGCATCCACCCGCACAGCCATGGTGAGACCCGGCACAGCACTGGGACTCCCGCACCCACCAATACAACCTATGGTGAGACCCGCACACGCCCAGCCCTGGTGTGACCTGCAGCCACTCATGCATCCCTGGTGAGACCGTACACAGCCTTGGTGAGACCCCACACATTCTCCTGAGACACTGCACAGCCCTGGTGAGACACACAGCCCTATAGCTGATGGTATTCTGCATTGCTGTATAATGTATTGGTGGAATTTGTAGTCACATGACACTAATAAAAAGGTATTGGTGAGTACTTGAGGAAAAGTATCGGTACTCGTTAGGGATGCACAGATACCAGTTCAGATAGCAGTGCCGATACAGTGCCATTTTCACGAGAACTACTAGGGTCAAATCGTATGCAGCTGCGACTGGGCCCTGGCGCCCCACCACTGTCCTGAAATCTTTAGTCTGTATTGTTTTTTTTTAAAACTGTCACATGACAATAAACAAAAATGTATCAGTAATTGATATCTGTGAGTACTTAGAAAAGTATCAGTACTTGTACTTGGTCTGAAAAAAATAGTATTGGTGCATCCCTAATATATACTGTATATACAAAACAAATCATACATTAAAACAGGGATGCACAAATCCCAGGAGCTCTGTAGCAAATGCTCCTTAAAAATGACAGCTGCCTCCTAACTTTTACATTTTTCTCTAGTCTAGCATGGTACTTGGTATCTGTGCATCCCTAGTACTCGTACTCGGTCTGCAAAAATGGTATCGGTGCATCCATAATTATTAGCATTCAGTTGCTAACCCATACATGACCCAGTTGTTGTAAGCAGAGTACAAACTCCTTGCATCACTGAAAAATGATCCAGCCATTTCAGTAACTGTTGGATATCATTTTACTGAAATTGATCTTCAGAAATTGATACATATTGATACAACAATCTTTATCAGTTTTACTCTGCAACACGGCCCTTAGAGAAATAAATGTAATGAGTAACTCTTCTGCTTCTGGTTGGACATATGAGCACTATTCCCATCCTGTATTGATACATGACATCTGATGTATCACTTTTTGTTCACTGCTCCAAAGTAAAAAAATATGATCATTTTATTAAGATGCTCTTTTGATGTGTAAAAATAGATGACACATCCAAGTAGCAATAGTTGCTTAATAAACACATTTGGGATCACTCCAGTGGCTGAGAAACAGAATTTTTGAGGACCTGCAACAATGGGGTCCTTGTTTCTTAGGGACTGCTGTGGATTGGTCTGTGGATTCCAAAACAATAGATTGGTATTATATTATCTCAACTGGCACCTGGAGTGATTAATTAACCTGTATTTTCACTATACTTCTCTAAAAGCTTCTGTACCAATAGCATACAGTCCAGTGTCAAAATCATGCACCTCCAAAATTCATCCACCAGAATAACCTGATCAGTTACCAGCTCATGCTCTATGAGTGGCTCACCAGTAACATCTCATGTATTCATTGAAATAGTTACTAGTTTACTAAACTACACAGCAGTTGCAGTCTGTTCACTGCAGTGACTTTACAGAGATTTTACACTTCTAATAGTGAATAATTATCCTTAATAGATATGCTGGGATTTCAGAGCTCTGCTGATTTAAATGATCCTGTATCTAATTGCCTGATCTCAGGCCAAGTTTTCTGCAATTACTGTAAGTTTTGATTCATTATGGTTGCATGCTCGCAGGTTACATAAGAAAATAAATGTCATACAATAACAAAACAAGCACAAGTCTCAGGCTCAACATTCTAAAATGTTAATGGTTTGTAGCCTTTGCACAAGATCCAGGCTCGATGATAAGAATTATACACTTATTAATGGACACAGAAGCGTCCCCAGGCTGAGTGTTACCCATAGTGGCTGCCGGCTGTCACCCATTGGGATGTCCTCACTTAACTGCCGGAGGCCATCTCAATGATGGATGCCGACATAGAGAGGAGTGGACATTCTTCCAGCAGGATAAGGTATGGCACCGGGTCCCCTTCTCTCACTGAGCAGTTGTCAGGCTCTCAGTCCATGAAATTTGTAGGATGTCTGGTGTGAATGGCTCTCGAGGTCATTCCACAGCATCTCTATGGGGTTATGGTGTGAGCTCTGACTGGCCCACTCCAGTCAGAGTTGAGACCTTTTCATTTTCTGAAGCTAGTCAATGGCGCATTTTCTTTTTTTGAAGCCAGTCAATGGTGGATTTACTTAAATGCTTAAGGTCATTGTCCTGCTGCATCACTAAATTTCTACTAAGCTTCAGCTGGCGGACAGCCACCCTGGCATTATCCTGTAGGATATTTTGGCAAACTTGGGAATTCATTTTCCCCTCGATGATGGCAAGTGGTCCAGGCCCTGAGGCAGCGAAGCAAGTCCAAATCATGATGTTCCCTCAACCATACTTCACCATTGGGATGATGTTTTGATGTTGGTAAGCTGTGCCATACATAGTAGTGAGTATTCTTCCTGAACAATTCAACTTTTGTTTCATCAGTCCACATTTTCCCAGTAGCATTGCAGTTTGCCAAGGTGTTCTATAACAAATGTCAGGCACACAGCAATTTTTTTTTGGAGAGCAGCAGTTTCCTCTATGGTATTCTGCCATGGACATCCTGCCTGTTCAAAGACTTACATATGTATATTGTGCTCGTCTATTGTTGTGACTTAGATCAGGATCAGATCACATTTTATGGCAAATCACTGCAGAAAACCAAGTAATTCCCAGGGGCTCACATACTTTTTCTTGTCACTGTATGCATACCATATAATGCTAATATTGATATGAAGTTTATAGTCCTAGGACTCGGTTTTCATGTGGGGTCAACAAAGTTATAGAGGACCCCCCAATTAAATTAAATATACACATGAAAACAAGCAAAATCACACACCTTTACACGCCTCTTTAGTTTTGTTCTTACTCAATCTCCCTGGTGCCTTCTGCCATTCCTCAGAATCACACAGTGCCATTTTAAAATACATGATCAGATGCCAACTTCTTCCTCATTCCTTGGTCCCACTGATGATGTCTACGCTAGATCTTGTCATTGTATTTATAAAGATCTGGGTTGGTTTGTTTTGTTTGCCATGACTTTAGCACTATAGACAACAAAGTTTCCTGGCAGGGTGTGCCACACATCTGCTTTCTCAATGCAGGGGGTCTGGCTGGGGACTGGCAACTCTGCTTTCCTTAGGCTTCTCAGTCACCTCCAGCTCCTTACCCTGGAGATCATATGGATCCCCCTAGCTGGCAGCCTGTATGGTTCTTCCTCTCGTATCTCTGCAACCCGCATCCCCTTCCCTGTTGTATTCTTACCATCCTATTTCACACTGCCGCTGTTCTCTGGAAGACCATCTGTCTCTTGTGTCTGCAACTTACCTTTACTGGGTGTTTCTCTCCATTCTCTTCCATTTGGCCAACCATACCCCTCTCTCTTGGCACACACCTTGTGGCTTGTGTCCGAGGCTTAACTCCCATCCTCCAGTTTCCACAAGTTTGGGGCCCAGACTAAGGCTCAGCCGCCAAACGTGCCAACCATGCTCCAGCTCCCTCCTGGCCTAAATGGCCAAAGGAGAGATAAGCTGCGGCACTATGCCCAGGTAGTGCAGCTCCCCTGACAGTCACCTGGGATTGAGGGGTGCAACAAGACTTTATTTCCGATTCTTTCTAATCCAAGACCACATGTATCTAATCTACAGGTTTTTTCATGATTAAGTAGGCAAGGGGGATTTCAGCCACTGGAAGTGCGCTGATGTCCCTCCCATCAAGCCACACACACCAGCGGTGTTAGTCACAGTAGTGACAAAGGGGGACACCGCTCTTTTTTAGCAGCATACAAGTGATTGGGCAGCTCTATAGTATATTATAGTGATACTGGCTGCAGCAGCCAAGATCTTGTATATAATAATTGTATAATGTATATATGTATTGTAGTCCTAAAGTGGTTAAAGTAGCTGTAAACCCCAAACTATTTTGTGTACAGCGCTTAAACAAATTTGTGTACAGCGCTTAAAGACTATTACCCCTAACTAAGAAGCCACAGCTGAAGCATTAAATATCCAAAAAAGATATTAGTAAACTAAAAAGAATAGAAAATGTGCAGCGCTTTTATTCTAATGATGTTCAAATTCTTCACTTCACTTCATCTAGTATTTGTATTTATTTATTTTTGCGTTTTGAATTTATACTGTTGCACAGGATACACTATTGCACTTTATTTTGTATATAATAGATTTATGCTCTGAATGTTTATTTTCTAGCATGTTTGATAAAGGAGATTATTCTGCACTTTGTGTATATATTTTATATATGAATTGTATTTATTTATTCACTGATATATAAGGATTTGGATATCATTAGGATAACAGTGCTGCATATTTTCAATTTTATTCAGATGTAAACCCAACCACTGAAGTCTCATATAGGCTTTAACAGCTTGTGATAATTAAATAAAGGTAACTGTTTGGGCACTTTGTCTTATAGGGTGACAACGCTCTACCTATGTCTCCCACAACCCCCTGCCTATAAATCACCCCATTATATGCTATCCCAATGAACATAAGTTTACAAGCTACACATTGCTCAGAAATATTACTTTTAAAAAACGTAAAAGCCTTTAAAATTGCAGCCAGCACACTTAGAAAATATGCCTTGTAAAAAAAAAAACATGGAACCAGTTATCAAGTGCATGTGGGCAGGGACAAGCTTTGAATTTAAATTGTAGCCCACAAAAATGGAAAGTGTGTCCTGTGAAAACAGCCTGTAGTGGATGACTACTGATTGTAGAGCATGTGATGAGGCTGTAGAGAAGCTGCAGTACACTCATCAGCAGCCCTAAGACATAAAAATACTTCTCTCCCTACACCACCCAAATTGCCTAAGATAAACAGCATTTTGCTACCAAAAGGACATTTAGTAAGGGGTACAGTGACTTTAAGAGACCAGTGCCCAAAAACCCTACAATAATCTATCCCTGCGCACTTTATTAGCAGCACTGCTTGTGCTTTTCTTATTATAGCTAAGCACCTTGTCAATATGGCTGCACATAACAAAGCCCCCAAGATTGACCATTCTAAGCCAGTCTTAAACCAAAGTTTAAAGCCCAGAAAGGGCATTATTGGTAGTTGGCTACTATTTAGCTACACATCATCTCTCCACATGCACAAACAAGCCGGGGTGTCTTTAAATCCATACTAGGCCCAAACACGAACCCTACTGAACATTCTACAGTGTTCTGGCACCATGAGCAGTGGGAAAAGTAAGTATTCAAATTCTTTTTTTTGCAGAGGCACTTTTTTTCTGGAACTTTTCATGTAATACGTGGGTTGCTTTAACAATTTGGGCACCTGTGCATCAGCATGGATTTCAAAATTAATAATTGGTTTCTACACATAGATAAATAAATGCTAATCATAACCATAATGACCACCAATCATAATAACAGATTTGTATCTTGTAGCTCTGCATAGTCATAATGGTTTACAACATTGGCCAAATCATAATATGCTTGAGCAAATTAGCCTGCATTAGTTCCCTCACAGCCCATTGGACAGACTGGTGGAGAGAGAGGTGGTACATTTAAACAGTATATAGTCTAGATCTGGTCCAATTGCTAATTGGGGGTATGATCCAAATGTTTCTTCCAGCCCCAAAAGGTAATTCAGTACTCTCTTTCCAAACTTCTGTGTATCCTTTTTATATTGGAACAATGTATGCTTGTATGTTTCTGTTATCTTTTGCAAATTTTGTATACAGTGCTCACCTTTTGGGATATTACCTTTAAAATTATAATATTTAATGTAACTCCAAAAATGATTAAAATAGCCATGCTTCAACTGGAGATTACCCCTTTGTGAGTTACATAAAACACTGAGGAATTGCTAGAGTATATTAATAGGAAAATTGGACATCATCATTGAGACTTTGGATTTTACTATTTTTTTGTGTGCAAAACAGAGTACAGACAGGATAACTCCATATAGCTAATGTTGACTAATAAAGGTAGGTAGTTTTAGATTTTAGACGTTTGTCTGAAACACTGGTATGCAGAAGTGTCCTGAACAAAAAGGGTCAGTATATTTTATTTAAACAGTTTTCTTAATTGTATTATAGCCTTTTATGCATTCCTCTTGATTATACCTATAATAGTGTCATTCTTCTGAAAATAATCTCTTACTTGTCTGTGTTGAATGACTTTAGGTTAAACTTTATGCATTAAAATTAGTAAGATGCTTTCCCTAGTAGACAGAGGTTTAGTAAATATTTAACAGGGCTGTGTGGACAATAGTTTGCTCAGTCTTTATCTTCCCCAACGTTTGTCATAAGAGTTAAATAGAAGGGTTATCATGGTAGCTAGGATTACTCTCTTAGCCATGAAGCTAATAAACAGGTTTGCCATACAGGAAATTAAGGACAAGTTTACAGTGTAGATGAAAAAGACCTTCAGGTACTGAGTGCATTTGAGGTGATACATTCTTAATAACTTTCAAAAATGTCTACATTACCTAACTCTGGATAGCAAGAGAATAGATAGTTATTTCTATGGGACTGTGATCTGACCAAGATATGGAGCATTCAAAACAAAATAATCCAGTGTTCTTACTTAGCTCTGTGCTAGGCTGCAGTGTTGGTTATCTCCTAGATAAAACAAATATTCTACTTTTAAGGTGCTCTGCACTGATAACTTTGCTTTACCTCTAATAAAGTGCATACTGTGTTGTTAATTCACATGTAAACATCATTACCTCATACAAATAAAAATATAAATACAATACAGTGTGTGAAAAATACAGTGAACTGTATCATGAATAAACAATGCATGTAATGTTACCATCTAAATAAACTTTAAAAAGGTAAGAGGAGGAAGTGGTTCCCATAGTGTAACACCATTAAAGGAGAATTATCCCTGCAGGGATTCCCCCCTCCCCTGTCCGATCCTCCAGCGCTGACTGGCGAAACGGACGGGAGGGCTCTTCCTCTGGATAGGCAGAGCAAGCTGTCAATCCCGCAGTTGGATGCATCCAGACAGTATTGTCGGGATCCGTCCCGGCTGCGGCGTCTCAGTATACCGCGAGCTGTGGCTCGCAGTATCATGAGCTTTGGGTCACAGGAGAATGCTAGTTTGTGTTCTCCCATGACCCTTAGGAGAACTATGGGGGAAAGCTCTGACCCCATAGTTCTCCTTTAAAGCAATTCATTCAATTCCAAATATAAATAGACCCTGCGTCAGATGCCTGATAGCAGCAACACAGAAATAATATGATATTATTGAAAATTTATAAAATAATTGTCGCACTGTGAACACAAAATAGTATTCAAATCTTTCTCCTAACATCTACACAATAATGTGTGAAATATATAAATCCCAATCTAGTTATTAAGAACTCCTATATAATACAGAACAGCAAGGGAGTGAGCAGGAGAAGGCGTGCAGTGGAGAGAGGGGCTATATCTCCCAGCACACCCAAGACCATAGGACTGTACCCCTGGTGCTGGAGCCGGTGGGCAGTGACTGTGCTATTGAGAATTGAAATTACAAGGCTGCTTTGCTGTGACCACCAGAGACTGTGCTGTTGTTAATGCATTATTGCTGCTCCTCTGCTGCTGTTCCGGTGCTAATGTAAGGAGAGGGCTGCTGAGGAATCTAGAGACCATCTGGAGTGGAGAGAGACCTCAAAAAATCACTTTGGTGTTTTGTTCAATGAAAGGTCTTTTTCAAGGTGTGCTATTTTTATTTACTTTTTTCTGTACTTTTTGGTAACAACTATCCCTTACTCATTCACAACATTATGGCAAACATCTCCTGGGGCCCATGTTGTTTTTTATCAGCGTATTACTTCCTCTTTAACACAGCTTACATAAACATTCTACAATTAATTTATTTAACAAGTGTTTCGAAATAAATTTGCATATACGCACTACAATTATTATGACAAATACTCCTTGCCAATATAATTAATTTTAACATACTTGACCAAAATTGCAATCATGCAAATAGATACCAGATATGTTAATCATACTCCAAGCTACATTAAAATTCACAATGAAATATCAATGTGTGAATATACACCAACACCGCAAACCCCCAGTACATCGAAATCCTCAAAGGCATTTCACCGATAAGCTTATGCATAGGGCCTCTATGCATAAGCCTATCGGTGAAATGCCTTTGAGGATTTCGATGCACTAGGGGTTTGTGGGGTTAGTGAATATTCACACATTGATATTTCATTGAGGATTTTATTAAAGCTTGGATTATTATTGGAGATCCTTGGAATGCGGTCTGTTTGGACACTGAAGCAGTTGAGGGTGAGAATGCACCTGTTTGACCAGCACCATTGGAGGCTCCAGAACTTAAATGTGGCTGGAGAATTGGAGTGGTGAGATCACCTTGTGTCTTAAAACTTACAGATGAATGCTGAAAACACAGTATCAAAAGAAAGAGAGCTAAATATATAATTAAGCACATGTGTATTCTATAGGTGTCTGTGAAGGTTCTCAATCATCCAGGTCATGGTATGTCTGTAAAAAATAAGTCAAGGCAACTGGACTTGGTGTATTTTTCTTGGAGACGTTTCACTGGTCATCCAATATTTATTCCCAGATCATTTTTTGTACAAGTCATTCTGAATTGAGAAAGCTGGTTGGATGACCAGTGAAACGTCTTCAAGAAAAATACAGCAAGTCCAGTTGCCTTGACTTATTTTTTACAGATATATATGCAGGTGATTCAACACTTCTAAAATGTCTATAATAAGCTCCTTCCCTGAGAGTTTAGATACCTCACTGATCTAATGGTCCCCATGATTAGGAGTAGATGATATGCCTTCCTAAACTGTGAGGAGTGTTTGTACCATTTGCTGCAGTTTGTAAGATCTTTTAATATTCTTCTTAACTCAGACAAATTTTTAAATGTGTATATTGGAGATACATTGTAGGGAGACTTTGGTAACAATAAGAATAATAACTCACAGAAGGCTGTCATTGGCTTTAGGGGGTAAGGCTTTATAGGTTTCATTCATTATTATCTGTTGAATGAAGGGCAGACCTTTAATATTAATAAAGATAGATTACAGAGCCCCTCTAACATTTCTGGTGTTGCTTGAAAGCACTTCATACTTATGCTTCATTATAGGTGTAGGTCACTGCTCTACCCTTTCTTAGGCATCCAAGAACAAATATGCAATATATTGCAGTTGACCAGTGATTACTGCATAAGTTTTCTCTTTTTTTCAGGCTTTTTAGTACTTTATTTTCACCTGGTGAACATGTCAGTAACACACTTTCTAGCCTAGGGTGATAATGCCTACTCCCTGAAACTGTAGCTATGAAGGAGCGTAGGGTAGAACAGCACAGCACATCCACCTCTTATCATCTCTATAACATAAGGATAAGTACAAATAAATACCTGTTCTTCCTGATGGAAATCTTGTGAGCTGACAACTTTCAGTGCACTCTGCATCTGCTGACTGTTATTGGTAAGCATTGTTCCCTGCTCTCTCAGTGGACTATAGAACAACCATCATGTTATGGTGATGAGGAGAGAGTAAGGTTATCTGTAGTCTTAAAACACTTCCTGTCAGCACTTCTCCTCCATACAGCAGTGAGTAAGCATTGTAATTCTAGTACAGGGAGTGTGCTACATGCAGGGCCAACACATGATAACATGCTGGGGGAAAAAAGTCTTAGGACTGGCAGCCGTGACCTGTTACATTTTTACTTAAGTTAAGTTCTTCTGCAAGGAAGTTGTGAATCTGTGAGTTGTATACCAATCAGAAAGAGACAGGGACAGATGCAAAAGAGTGAGAGAAAAAAATCTTTTGGATTTTAGGTCTATCATTATTTTTCCCATGCTATAATAGTGTAAAATATATTTGCCAAATATCCTCTATATCCCTGTATGCATGTGGTATATTCAAACTCCATTTTAGAGCATACTGTCATTGACACAATGTTGCACTACTTATTTACAGCTATGTTGACATGCTGAACCTGAATATTCAGAGGTTCATATTTGTTTTTGTTTTAAGAATAGGTTATTGAACAAATTATTGATTGGCCTGTCTGAAATTAATTCTCATGGGGCATACATTCTGGCTTCTTATGTATCTAGAAAGAACTCAAACTGTTTTATCAACTTCAGGATGATTAATTGGATAGACTTGCTGTGTTTATTTGATTTGTTTGCACAGACCCAGCTCCTTCTGTACGCATAAATCCTCAAAATATTCTCACAGTAAACTCCTTCGGCAAAGCAATGTATAAAGTTCAATTCATGTTTCAATGGAACATAAAAGGAAACTTGACTCTGCACTTTGAAACGTCTGCCAGCCTGTTTAGACGAACAAGAACAGAGTGGATTATTTGATGTCTTCAGCTAACACATTGAACGGGTCACGTGGTCTTTCTTCAGCTTCAATTTATGCCTTGAATGTGAAACGTATTATGTTATTTCAGTTTTGGATGTCCTAAGCATTTAATTATGAGGCATACATATTCAGAATACATTGATATTTCTACAATACCAATTGTTTTATTAATGTTTTACAGTTACTTGTTAACTGGTAATGTTTTTAATTAAGATGGTGCAGCAGTGAAATACAACATATTGACATTGAAAATCTAAGAAGTCTGGAAAAGAATGTCTTAATTGGCTCAGTTTCAGTTAGTAAGAATACAGAATTTGAAGATGAGAATCATCAGAAAACCAGTTGAAAGTTCCATGCTGCAGGTCAAGAACTTCAGCAGATGTTAGGAGGCATTGTCAATTCCTTAACATCTCTACGCGTTTATTTATAATGAGTATGGTGTTTTGCAAGAACGCTAACATACAGATTGTGATTAGCATTATTTTAGGCAGAATTTGATGCCCTGACTTACACTATACTGCAATAATCTGTCAGACAGCCCGAATTTGTTACACTGATGCTTTTACACATATACTGTACCTACATGATTTACGTATACATTTGTTTGCATGCTAACAACTGCAACCCTACATTTATATACCTAAGTGATAATATTAGATGCCAACTGTCAATGTTTGATCTGGCCATCACAGAAATATGTCTGAAATATTTGATACTTTATTATTCAAGCTAATTGGGAGGCATGAAAGGAAGTGACCTACACAGAAAAACAACACAGACATCAAAAGTAATAAATACATAAATAAAAAATAATAAAGTGGCAATACACAAAAAGCAAATAAATACACAAAACACAGAAAAAAATAAGAATACAAAGAATACTAAAAGAAAAATGTATTTTAATAACTACAAAATAAAACCACATCTTCTAAAAAAAACAAACAAAAACTTGATTTCTCTTAAAATCATGGTCAGTTGCACAACAGCTGGCTAGTGGCCTGATAAGATATGTATAATTTTGTACTTAGTACTTTGCAATAGTTGGCCATTGTATATATTGGTGCTGCTAATTTGAAAATTTCAATGACCGTATGGTATAGCATAGATCTGAAGGTCCATCGTTACAATAGTATCTGCTGATTGTATAAAAATGATTCGAAAGAAATAAATAAAAATGTTTTTTCAAGCAAATTTTTCACATAAGATATTTAATGAGAAAGTGAGTTTTTGCTTCTGCAAGCTTTGCTGTTTGGCAAAATTGGAGATTTCAGTTAAATCAATTTTGCTGATATCACTCAGTTCAATTACTATTGATTAATTACAATCCTGGAACTGCATTTAATCATTGACACCTACCTGAAACTATCCAGCCTTACCATATTGACAAATAGACTGCTTTTTATAAAGGCCATAAAGAAAATACTGCAGGAAACTTCAGGGTTTATGCTCATGGGATAACCAAACAAAGCAAGCCATAAGACACTGGTAACTCTTCCATTGAAATATTGATCATATTCAGGTGTTTTCTCTATAAGGAAAACTATTTTATTTATATGTACACAGATAGATAGATAGATAGATAGATAGATAGATAGATAGATAGATAGATAGATAGATAGATAGATAGATTTTAACCTACAAGTGTGGTTTGCCATAGAATATAAGTTTTAGCATCCGAACGTACTTAATTTAGGTATGCCTACAATATGGGGTATAGGGTTTCTTGACATGCCTTTTAGTTTGGCGCATGGACATTTCATTGTTTAGTGAGCCAGTCACATTATTATTTTTTATATTTGAATTAATTTTTAAGTAGGAACAAAAGACAAAAAAATCAGCATTGTTTGGATGTTTAATGTGCACAGCAAACCAGAATAGCGCCCTATACTTTAAGCATCAGTGTACAATTAGCTAAATGATTTCAGGGATCATGACCTTTATGAGCACGTACACTTGCTGGCACAATCAGACCTGTGAGGCCTGCCAAAAAAATGTTCATGTTCTTGTTTATTTCCTGTAGTAAATCAGCCTCTGTCAGGCTGCAGTGTAGGCAAAGAATATAAGGGTCATACTCTGTGAGTACATGCTGCAGGTACAGCAGCACTTTGTACAAAATATTTTTTTATCAAGTTGCTCAAAGGATGTTACGCTAAGGACAATATTATCATTTATTATACAAATAAGATGAAAGAGGTTAATAAGTCATATGAGCCATAAGTAAAGATTGAAGAATTCAAAAAAGTTTTATAAAAATATATTCACAAAAAGTGATTGTATTCAGTTTACACTGAAGCCAAGGGAACACAGTACTCAGAATACCTCCAAGCACATGTACAAACTATGCATGAATATTATTTACCACATACACACAGTGGCAAAGAGGTACACAGAAGTCAGCTCCCAGATGTAAAATAAAACAAACTGTGTACTGAATTCCATGCATTAATGTGAAACAAAGACTTGCACAGGTGTATACATATATAACATCCCTATATTTCCCTTTGCACATGGAATCCATATTCTAATTACTGGAGGTCATTTATATATCAAGTAATTTCTTTAGCCAGCACTTGCTCTACTTGCTCTGCTTCCTTTTTAAAGAACAAATTAAGTTTGGCCACATGTGGCCTGATTTAAGCAAGCAAAGCAACCAAATCTAGTATTGTTTCTGACAATTTTTGTAATGAGGGGAGTTAAAAGAAACACTATGCCAAAACCACTGTTATTTTATTCAGTATCAATGAAGTCCAATCATGGATTCCCATGGATGTAGGAATGTCACAAACTACTGACTCATGAGTCAATGGTTGGATGGTATCTTTCATGGATCCATCAGTAAGGCTAAGGAACACAACAGTAGTGGCTCTTTTAGAATATTTAAACAGAGCTGTACATCTGACCACTTTAAGCAATAGCATGGGTTGACAAAGCAGTAGTCCTTCAACTCTTTTAAGCATACATCATAAAGATGTCCTGGGGCTCATTTAGACATGTGCTGTAGTGATGCACATGCTGTGGTGCTTTGCAGTGTCACCCAAATATACTTAAACAGTAGCAGACAATTCGCCCTCACTGCAGCACACCACACCACACCACCATGCCGTGTGGTGTGGTACATACAGTGTGGTGTGGTGCATACAAAAAAAATTAGTCATGTCCAGTTTAGGTTGCATTGTCATACATTGCTTTATTCAAAATGAATAAGCTACCTTAACAGAAAACACATTAACTTGCAACATAACATGCATTAATGCGCTTTTGTTAATGCACCACAATGCAGTACCAAAATGTGAATGGCCCCTTAAACCATTCCATAAGGTAAACATCAGACTCCTGTTGTGTGAATAAGTATGTGTCCAGCTCTACTGTAAGATTAATGTGTAAGTAGTAAACCGCAATCCACCTTGTCCCGCACATCTACACCATGAAAATAACTATGTCACTAAACAAAAATGTATCAGTAAATCAGTAATTGGCATCTGTGAGTACTTGGACAAGTACTTGTACCTGGTCTGGAAAAATGGTATTGGTGCAACCCTAATATAATGTACTTGTACTTGTACCAAGTACCGTACTTGGTATCTGTACATCCCTAATGTTTTCATGTAATATTGCATTATGGGCACTAGATGGAGCTATAGCATAATAAGAAATAAGTATTTATTCGCTGTGCTACTCATCGCCATCAAGTGGCCACAATGCAATATTACACAAAAGCATTCAAAAATATTCCCTTGTAGAGAAACTAAAGAATGTTAATTTTGGCATATATCCACACTCGACAAATGTTTACAGATATTTGCAGGACATGCAGCCTGGTGGATAGATTATAAATAGGTCCCCTAGTGTCCATGGCTTTCCTCATCTAAAATGTGACAGTCCTATGCACAATGAAGGAGTCCCATCAGCGTTGACAACAATGTTGTCATATGTTCTTAGTGATTTCTAGTTAGCACGGACATCCCTTATTGTGAAGAGTTCTTTAGCTACACAGGGTAGGTTCACTTTAATGCTCCCCAATAGCATATACCTTCCTTTCACTCCCCCAATGCTTATTTGTACTGCTGGAAGCTAAGGGAAGCCCTAAGTAAGCTACAGGTCAATTGAGTCACAGTTTACACAGGACTATGGATTTCTAATGTGACAGCGCTGATTGGTCGAGTGATGTCATATAGAGTGAATCCATACTTAGAAGCACAGTTATTTTCTCCATCTGCTGGTGCTGAACAGGGCCATTGGGGAGTGACAAAAGGGTAAGAATCAGCTGATGGGGAAGCCTGGTCCTTTGCACTGAATAGCCACATCAGAGATTTGCTTTAAGGCACTTGTTTCTGACAGTGTTCTTCACCTATAACATGGCAAAGTGACTTAACATGATACAGAATTCACACTGGCAACTTTAATAAGTTAAAATAATGCCCACATTTTCCCGTTTTAGAATTTTCTATATGCAACAGAAAACAAGACAACCTAACAGTAAAATACACTTCCCAGAGTGCTGTGGAAGGAGAAGGGAGTGTACTCTTGCTGGAGGAGAACTTTCTTCATTCATTCCCCGCACGGAGAAAGATGATGCAGTCATGTGTCCAGAACTGTTGTGTGCAGTGAGTTGCTGGGACTGTACTCACATGTCACAGGTGTGTGCCTGTCTACATGATTTAGACTGCCGGGTGATCGAGTGAGCCGACTGTGTGAAGCTCCATACTGTGTTGTCGCAATCGTGGACTGTGAATCGGCTGGGACGAGGGAATGCTGTGGCGGATGTCCGTATCTATTGCTTACTTCAGAGCCTGCCGACTCATCTCCTGGGTGAACTATCTCCCCTCTTGAGGATATCTGCTGACAGGGCGGAACACCCCAGATGAACAGCTCCCTCCTGGATGGGTGAGAAGCCTCTGGTTACCAAAAATATTGGGCCCCAACACTGGCTAGCCAAATACCGCTGGCCAGTTGGTTAGGAACCCGGGTACATTGGGACTAAGAAAGGGTTTTACTCTAACGTTTACCTGTGTAGGGGGATTGTGGTCAGTACAGCCATTGCTGATATATAGTTACATTTCTAATTTGATCTACTATATAGTTAGAGTGTTTGATGATAGAAAGTATACTTCTGTCTATAATAGTACTGTTACTCATTTAATCATTCAAAGTAAACTGTGTTAAACCATCTCAAGGTGTGCTGGAGTGTTGTGGATCCATCATAGAGGTTGCTTACAGAGGAAACACAGGGAGACCCATTAGTTCAATTACTGTAGACCACACTTTGGAGCCAAAGGTAGTGTTCTCCTGCAGTGGGTATCACAGACACCAAGAAAAGGGGTGATGTTACAAAATCATAAAATAAAACATCAAATATTCAAAAATAAGCAGTTCATTCTTCTGTGTCTTCGTGTTAACAAGGTACAGTTATAGGGAAACTGATTCACAGTCCCAGTAAAACAAATAAAGTCCACTTCCACTGGATTGGATTAAGGTGGAGACGAATGTCAGTCTTTTGCTGAATCACTGATTTTGGCTATATGCTACACAGCAATTACTTAATCCCTGGTTGTTTGTGCCAGCTTTGAGTCTGTATATTCATTATGTTTAAGCCCTGAAGAAGTGGGAGGTGTTTTGAGCTAGCCTTCATCGGTTTTGAGCAAACCTGACAACCCCCCCCCCGGATTATGATTTTTTTTATTTTTTATGTGCTAATTATATCCTTTCTGCCCTATTTGATTATTTTTGATTTGTGTTTTCAAATATTTTCCTCTGTTGTTGACAGTCAAGTGTAGCCTTTTCTGACACCATTGGGTATGGTCAAGAAAAAAAAATGCAGAGCAATGATAATGGGCAGAGAGCATTAACTAAGATCAGACATTCACATGTCTGTCTACTATAGTCTGACAAGTAAAAGATTTGGCTGGTTCCTATGGCTTACTCCACTTTATATATTATGCTTAGACTTTACTAAATTGCTCTTTGCTTAATGCAAGAGGTACCATATGACAAGGTTTTCTGTGTTCAGGTACAAACTTGTAAAATATTGTCATTTTTATTGTACATCATATTTGAAATTTCTTTGAGCTGACTAAAATTTGCCTCTACTGAAATTTCCCCATGGAGTGCATAAAAAAGAATCATGTACAAATGCAGAATTTGAAAAGTTTAATACATATTTAACTAACCCTCCAGGGATATAGAAGGATTAAGTTTAACAATGCAGACTCGGAGCACACTGTCATATAAGGTCATTAGGATAGTAGAGTAGTCCTACGAGAGAACATCGGGCCATTTGTTTCAAGATGCCTGTGCATGAAATATTTGGTACTTGATTTATGTTTTAACTGCCCTGTGTTATATTTTGTCAGTAGAATAGTCTTACTTTTGATTTTTATGAAACATTTACTTTTGGGATTCAGTTTGTATATGCTCCTTTTAGACTTCTTTACAATTCCATAATGCATAATATTCTGTTAATCCCACACAGGGAGCCACAATACTTGACTTTACTAATTGATCCCTTAGAGCAATGATGGCAAACTTTTTTTAGCCTGAGTCCCCAAACTGGATCAAGATGGTTTATCTTATGTATCTCAAAGTGCCAACCTATACTGTACTAGGGGTCAACCGACATGGATTTTTCTGTACTGATACCGATTATGGGCCACCTTTAAGGCTGATAACCAATATCAGGTACCAATATTGACAATCAGCTGTACCAGCAGCTGAATGTAAACAGAAGGCAGTCGCCTGACTTCGGTCGACCCCTAACAGCCTGTTTTTGTTTTTATTTTTGTATCCTGACAATGGCCGCTGGCCACTTCAGGTCCACTCCTCTGCTGATTGACAGCAGTAGTGAGCGGGTGCAATAGCCAGCCTGCTATTGCAATTTGAAATAGCAAATAGCAGGTTTGCTATTGATTGCCCCTGATGTCTGTTGTTTTTTTTAATACAACAACAATACAACAAAGAACCCAGCAGATAGCAGGGGAAGCTTTACCTCCTCTGCTATCTGCTGATTCCCCTGCAATCAGCTTTTTTTTTCTTATTCTGGTAGAACAGAAATCAGGGGAATCAATAGGTAGGCTAATATTGGCTATTTCAAATTGCTGAATTTTGCTATTTTGTTTTCTGCCTTTTTCAAGATTTATTTGCGAGCTATTGTTAAAAAAAGTGCATGGGTAGCTGGGCCCTGCCAGGAGGGACATGTACCAATGCAAAAAATGTATAAGAATATCATTCATATCATTCAAAAATAAGAATATCATTCATAGAGGAGACGGTCTTTTATGCGGCTTAAACAGCAACATTGAAAATGCACAAATTCTTCACATAACATACTTGGGGATGCCTTAAAGCTGTATGTTAGGGAGCAGAATGATGTAGTGGATTAGTGACGCCCTCTAGAGAGTCCACAAACAAGGATCCTGGGCAATGTCATTAACTAAATATGTAGAGCTACCAGTTTGAAATAACATTTCCTTGACTGCCTACTGTATGGAGATCTGTAATTTATTGGCAGTACAACTACCGCAGCGCTAACACCAGTTGGCTATTTTGCCTGCCTGAACCCCTGACCAATGTGACAAGTGACATGTTTTGTTTACATGAAACTGTTAATGTATGGATTCTGGAAATTATCCCCAAGAAAGAGTGTACCAACATTCTAAATATTTTTAGGGTTGGGGATCCTGCTTGATGACATTGACCACATGTGGTCAGTGATGTTTACAAACACCAGACTGCCAGGCATCTCTCATTTTGCAGTGGTTGGGCTATCACTGCACAGTGACAGATTTATATAAAAACATTGGTCAGGGGTTCAGGCAGACGAAATAGCCAACTGGTGTTAGCGCTGCGGTAGTTGTACTGCCACTAATTAACAGATCTCCATACAGCAGGCAGCCAAGGAAATGTTATTTCACACTGGTAGCTCTACATATTTAGTTAATGACATTGCCCAGGATCCCTGTTTGTGGACTCTCTAGAGGGCGTCACTAATCCAACCTCACCCAATCAAAAAAAATTGATGAATGTGATGGAGAAGTGCTGACATATTTATGATATTTTAGCAGACACTCCATCAAAGCCAGTTTTTCAAACTGTATTAATATTTCCAGAACAGCCTTCCCGACACTGTGCACAGCCTTCTTTTTTTTTTTGTTTAATATATTTTTATTGTTTTGTTTCCATATAGATACAATTATACAATCTTTCATAAAAATCTGTCATAAAAATGTGTTTCACATTATCTCTTAGTTTTTATAATAATTTATAGCTCTTAATTGAGATACCTACAGCTTCCACACGCTTCCCATATCCATCACTAATCTTCCATCATATTTACCTTCCTCTATCACTCTCTTTTCCATTCTAACTCCCATTCTTATGTTTTCTAGGACTGCGCACAGCCCTCCTGAGACACTCTGCTGGAGACATCAGACCAGGACAGAGTATGTAGCTTCTTTCTATGTATTATTCTGCATTGCTGTATAATGTACTGCTAGGATTTGTATTCCTCTATAGCTGACAGCTGTTCGAATACACGCAGAGCCACTCTAAACATAAAAAACAATGCAATTTAATGTGTATTGTTCAATATTTTGCAGCTAACACACAGTGTGCATTTTTTGATGGATTCCACATGTTTGCGGCTTCAGTAATAGCCAGAAATGAGCGGATTCCAGCATTTAAAAGATAAAAGATTTCAGCATTTTCGTGCGGCGCTGTCTTCTGCACGGAAAACCGCGTGGGAAACACAAACACTGTATGTGAATGGAGCCTAAGGCTACATAGGCAGCTG
>NW_017309285.1:66721-72433 GCF_000935625.1 Nanorana parkeri
GTGGTGGGTGGGGGGGGTGTGCAAAAATGCAGCTTCGCCTGTGTAGGCAACAATCCTTGCACTGGCCCTGTAAGTAGGTCATGTAGGCGGTGGGCAGTGCCTGTTTAACAACAAATGTGAAAAAGCACACATTTGGTTTAGGATTATTCAGACAGCAATTGATAATATTTTACATTGTTTTTCAGTGGACGATTTTAACATGTTAATGATTATAGATTTTAAATAATCCTGTACTGTGAAATCTGCCACATTACCTATTCATCAATTTATTTTTCCTTAATGGCTCATACACATACGCAACTAAATGTTGGACTACTATGCTTAGAGGCAAGTGGGTATGCATGCAACAGCTCATTTGCAAGTGGGCATTACATTGCTAATTGAGACCACTTTACCTTCTCCTAAGCCTCTTATCCTTAAAATCAGGCTTCATGACATTCCTATCATTCGAAAGATTTTTTTTTCTTTTGCAAGACAAAATGAGCATCTGTTGGAAGATCATTTTTATTTTAGTCCCATTCAGACCAATTCTAGTTTGGAAAAAAAGCTTGGTGTATCTGATTTTTTTTTTTAACTGGCCTAACTATATAAACTATATTTAGATTTGGAATAATTCACAACCGAAAAATGTAAACTTTCCTGACATGAAACGTACTGAGCTTTTGTTGTTGGATTTTTATTGGATCATTATAGTTTTCTATTTGTCCCCAAGTAGTTTGTAGTTTTCTCAGTGGTTTAGAATATGGATTTTTTTTCATTCAGAACTGCTCCCTTACCATATCTCAAACACATAAATTGGATTTAACATCTTCATTAGACTTTGCAGACTTTGCAACCATCATATGTGGTGCATAATAAAGTTTAGGAAATCAGTATCGGTTTTGTTGCAATGAAAACAAAAGGATTTATGTATAAAAAGAAAATCAGAACAAGCCTTCTCAATGTGAAATGCAATATATCAGCTTGGCATGAATTCTTTTGTTTATTAGGTTTCTCTTATATTCTCCAGCTCTTGCATAAGCAGTACATTTTTACAAGTTCATATCTGTGGGAAAAGACATATTAGGACACAATATTTTACCTTGAATATTGTTTCAGCAAAATTATGTTAACTGCCAAGTTCTAAACAGTGTTTTTGGCAAAAAATATTCCTAGGTGATAAGCTCCTCAGATGATTACAGCTATAGAATATTGCTTAGTTAAGATTTACAAATAGTGGGTAACCTCAGGTGCTTTAGCCCCATGTCTGTCAATTAGGATTAGTCATTATTGAATATTTTGAAAAGGTTTGTGAGACTATGAGGTTGATTCACAAAAGGCAAATAGGGTTTTTCAAGGTAATTATCACTTTGTAATGGAATTTTCCCTTAGCTTAGTGAATGAGGTGAGTCTCTTCTGACCTCCATCACTCATTCATGTGCAAGCAATAATACAGGTTATTATCTATGCAAATGGTATTTTTTGCAAAAACTATTTTCACCACATTCACCAAGCTAAGGGGAAATTCCCTTGCAAAATGAAAATTCCATTGCAAAGTGAACAGCTTAATTGCCTTTAGTAAATCTATGAGCACTGAAGTCCAGCATCATCAATTAAATAAATGCCTCCAGAGCCCAGGTGACAGGATAGCATAGTTCACCATAGCCAGTGCCTTGCTTCTTCTACACATGTGCTGAAAATGGAATTCACATGTAACACATAATAGATTGCCTCATTATAGAAAGTAATTATATTTTCTCTGCTCTCTTCTGCAGAAGAATAGGGAGGGACCTGCCGGAGAGGTTGCAGCTACGAAGCGTACAGTGTGGATCTCAAAAGAGTGAACAGGTGAGTATAAAACAACAGGGGGTGGAGGTCATGCTGGGGGTATGGGGCAACATAGAAAACTATGGGGTAACTATATAAAAGTATACTTATCCCTTAACCCTCACCCTAAAATTTACCCTGACCCCTAAAGTGAGACAATTACATCTAACCCCCTCAATATTTAACCTGCCTCCCAACACCTAACTTTACCTGCTAATACCTAACCCTGATTTAACCTGAAATGAACAATCAACTAATACAGCCCCCAAACTAAGCCCTTATTCTGTTTACTTACCTCTTCTTGCTCTGGGAGAAGCTATAGCAAATGATGCAGCTCTGCGCCAATGATACTGCTACTGAAAAGCTACTGATCTGTCAACTAAGTCAGTCATAGTGCATAAAGTTTCTACTGACTTCTGGTTACTAGGGGTTTCACACTTTTTTGAAAACCCTTTTTGGTTCAGAATAACAAGACTATGCCCATC
Organism: Nanorana parkeri; assembly: GCF_000935625.1. Classification (NCBI taxonomy): domain Eukaryota; kingdom Metazoa; phylum Chordata; class Amphibia; order Anura; family Dicroglossidae; genus Nanorana; species Nanorana parkeri. Next base: position 69,013 of record NW_017309285.1, read on the forward strand.
CTGCAATATAAAAACATTTAAAAAGCAACTATTTGAATGTAAATATATCATAATATAGTTCAGATATATTTTGTGCTACATGAACTCATTAAACTCTTAAGGATTCACTAGGGCATTTGCAAATACATTCATCCAACATTCACCCAAAATTGAATATTGATACCAGCCTTTCAGTATGTGTAACCACAATAGGGAAAAATTGGGAGTACCTGTACCAAAGCATCAATGTCCCATTCTGAAGGCCATCAGACTCTTTGGCACTCCAAGTGCCCCAAAGAGGGTTGAAGCAAGCAGGTGGTCATCACCTCACAACTGATCTGGTGTTAGAGGTCATTTGGACTCCTGATCAGTTCCCTGTACATGCAGGTCAGCAGTAGTACAATAAACCATCACATACAAAAAAATTATAATTGGTAATTTTATTAATTTTCACCTTTTAGGCATCTAAAGCTGTCCCCAGGCTGGTCCCTTCAAGAGTAGAAATCTTAAGAAAGCACTACTTCTTCCTACCTCATGTCTCACTTGGACAGTTTTAAGCATGAAGAGAACTCTCAGGAGGAATCTCTGCAGAGCTCCCTGTGACATTGATGACTACAATTCTTTATTTGGTATTACACTGAATATGGGCAGTGATGTACTCAGATACTCACATATGCTGCTTAATTGGTATTAAGGGGCAAAATGTGCTACAAGAAAAATGTTCTCTGAGCTATTATACTACAAATATCACCAGCTTAAACATAAAATAGGATAGATCAATGGATTAAAAGGCATGTATACTAAATTCTGACTCTGGCATCTGCATGCTGCAGCAAAAGCTGAGGTTTGTCAGACTCGGCAACATCTTCAGTCTTGTAGTTTTTGCTGATCCTCCACCACCCCAGCTTTTTTTTTTTTTTTTTATTTTTCTTTGCTAACTGAGGTAGAGACTGGCATAGTTTTATTTTTTTTGCTGCTGTAGCACATCTTCTTCAAGGTTCAGCATTTTGTGCATTTCAGAAATTCTGTTATACATGCCCCTGTTGTAAAAAGTGCTGGGTTGTTTTTTTTGTTTGTTTGTTTTTATTGAATAGCTGTGGAGTGTAAGCTTGGACAATTCAATCATTCATATCTGTCTACTCTCAATAACATTGTGTTTTATACCACTTAGCCACTGTCGTTTTTTTTTTTTTTTGCTTTTTGCACCATTCTTTGTAAGCTCTAGACACTTCACCACTAGTCATGAGGTTTGGGTTTGCTGCTACCATGAGTTTGAGGTGAATCCTGGGAGTTCAAATTTTTCTCAAACCATAATTCAATCCATAGTATTTATACTATTACCAGCAGACTTAGAAGGGACAATCAGTTGCCTTTTGCCTAAGCCATCCCCTTACTATATAAGAGGGGGCACAGAGCAGCCAGAGTGTCAGTGATTGGAAGCTTTTGAAGGGAAAGCAAAGCTAGAGCTCACAAACTGCATAGCGAAAGATTAGGATCAGTTATGAAAATGTAATTTAACTCTTTGGGCAATCAACCCCTTTTCTGCTTTTTACTTATTATTGGGGGTGCGGGTTTGGCTGCTGTCTTGTCCAAATAATACCTAATTTGAATGGTGCTTTAGGGCATCTATTTAAAAAATGGCCTTTTGTTTCACAGTGAGGTATTTTGGGTTTTTTTCAATTATTTGGGGGGTGTATTGGTTGTTACTTTCTGTTGATAGCTTGATTATACTGTTTGTGGTCTTATGAAAGAACAAGATAAAGTTGTACAGCAAATCTGTAACACATATTATATTTAAATCTTCTTTTTGTCTGTGTGGTGAGCAATGAACTAGCACACTCCTTTTATACCTCCACCTGCACAAATTCAGCCTAAAGACTCCTCTAACATGAACAGGCATCATACATTCCCATGAACAACTCAAGTCAGAGCAGGAAGTTATCTAAGTCCTGTTTAGCATGATCTGCAGAGCTCATTAACAGGTCTTAAAACACTAATGTCCATCATAACAGCACTTAATAGAGCCTAATACGCCAGGAATAGAGCTATGTCATAAATATATTGGAAGAATACACATCAGTCCACTGGGGTTAATACAGATGAGCTGCCTAGAATTAGGTTTCATATTATTTCCATAATGTAATGCTATGATGGTGCCACATAAATAACAAGTATCTACACACATGTACAAGAGAATTGCAATTATTTTAAGACCAAGCACCCCTATATTATGAGTTGTGGAAACATTCTTCCTCCCTCTCAAGTCCATATCATGCTTAATGTCTATCAAACCATAATTTCATGCTTTGCAATAATATGTTAATGTTCAGACTGTAACACCCCGTTATTGAGAAATATGGATAAAGTTAGAAAACTGGCATGAAAGTAGTGTCCGATGAACTATCTATAAACATTTTGACACCCCCTTAGCCCCTGAACCCTTTGTTTGATCATGTCATTGCTATAACTGCCCTCCTCGGGGACCTGAAAAGATGGCTGCATATGCAGAGCTCTTAATTTTCCATCTAAGCTGTGCACTAATGCAGTGACTCTGATGCACCAGATTGGACTTATGTTGAAGTGGCTTGGGCTTTGCTGGAACTAAAGACCAGACCAACTCATTAAATAAATTAATTTTAACCCCATTTATTTTTTTCTGTTGTTATTGTCTTTTTCGTTTATTAAAAACTTTATTTAATTTATTAATGACTTATTTAAGTCATTAAGCTTTATCTTTAATGCTCTAAATCAGAATTCTTGCCTGTTTTAAGAGCACTAGCATGTTTTAAATTCTGTTATATTCCAGTGAGCATCACAGACATTTCTTGAGGTCAGAATTCTCAACACAGTTGGTATGAAAAGATGGCTGTTTCCATTAATACATGTTTGTGTAGATAAAGGGTTAACTGTGGAGCTAATTAATCCCAGTGAAACTGCCTCTCAGTCTGATGGTGCTTAGATTCTTAAGTATTTGGGGCTTTTAATTTTTGTGGGTTTGTTTTTTTATGTTGATAGGGCCTTGTTGTAACCACTCTACCAACAAAGGTAGCCATACACCTAACAATTTTCAGATAATTCTAACATCTTTTAACCAGTTTTTTGCAAATGATTAAACATGTCAAGGAAGCCCACCATGGAATGCTGTGACAGCTTCACAACTTTGCTTCAAACTGTTCGGAGAAAGTTGTTGTCTTGTTTCTTTCAGTTTTTGTGTGATCAAAAGCTGTCTGAAATTGCCAGAAATTTGCATTATGCAATGAATTCACTATAGTTATTCAATTCAATGGTCAAAGTTGCATAAAGTTTATCAAGCATCTTACCCATGCTAATGTTAAGGCAACAACAGAACCTTTTGATCATGTAAGCATGCTTTAGTATTTAGCTGCAGCCACGTGGTTTCCTGTATTGCTGTTTATCGTAACAAGCAAGCGTATCAATTATC
>NW_017309285.1:72506-80943 GCF_000935625.1 Nanorana parkeri
AGGAAACGGTTGAACTTGGAGGGAAAAAAATGCTGTAAGGTTTCTTGAAAAGAATGTGCTGAGTGTAAAATATTCAGTTAGTTTGTTTATTTCTTATGAGACAAGAAAACATTAGAAATTGCCTTCTGGCTTATGCAGACTTTGCTTTTAAGATGCTAATAAATGAAATTAAACACATCTGCCTGTGGACATTAAACAACAAAAAAAGTTAATATTGTACATTTAGAGAAATTAGTTGTTTATACCTCATTTATTAAGGGTTCTGATCTTGAATTTGAAAGTGCCGTCAGGAATGCACACTGCTCATCCGTGGTACACACATTAAAATAATTAAAGGAAGACTAAGGTATCTAGCAACAAGGCACAAAAGAGATGTCAGTTAACAACATTTAAAGTTGATGAGCATTTTATGTACGTATTATTTAGCGGTGGCTAACTTCATTAGATGCAATTATTAAAATTCTACATTTTGCTTGTTTTGAGACAACAGTGCAAGCAGTGGAACTATAGCTTTCTTGTAACAAGTACGGTGTTAAATGCTCTCTTCTTAATGTGCAAGTAATAGCAAAGGAAAATGCTAAATGAGGCATAGACGAGTTAACTGATCAGGTGAGAATGTTAGTTATAGTGATTCTCTGATTCTTCTTAATAAAAGATGACCACATTTCCCAATCTACAAAGTATTTTGTAATTCATGATGGCCGTTGAGGAGAGGGAAACTTTTAACATTTCTTTATGGTTCTCAGTGGTTCGTAGTTACGCACCTGTAGGCAACAAGCATTTCCAGTAGAAGGCCATCAATGGCAGACAACATATGTTTCTCATAGAGTCTTCATTTAAAGCTGAACTCTAGGCAGGTATAATGGAAACAAATTAATGCAAATCTCTATTCATTAATACATCATAAAATGTTTTTTTTTTTTTTTAAATGCATGCGATGTAAGTACCTTAATTTGACTTAGTATCAGCCTCTTGCAATCCACTGTACTGCAAACTGGGAAAGAAAGAAGCCATACCAAGAGCCAATCAGTATTTCTGCAGTGCTAACAAGGAGCAAGCTGATAGGAGAAGAAAGCAAATTGACAGATAGATAAGCTCATCATTCTGCTGTTTCTCCTTTCACTGTCCTGTCGCAGGCTGAGTAAAGGACAAGTGAATGGAAAAAAAATAGAAATCAACAGGAGATATTTAACCCAAAGTCAGATATTAGACTCACCTAGTACAAGTGAGCACTAGGTACCGTAAAACAAACAGGCAGCCCAGCTACATTTTTAGTGTTCTGTCAACAGTCAGCTTTTCCACCCAGCAGTAGGCAGAGAGAGTAAAAAAGCCTCCAGTACCATTAAGCTCACATATATATGTCCTGTGGACAGCTGAGACTAATAATGAGGTCTAGTTAACTGGTAAGACATTAAGAGTGAAAGCTTTATTTCACCTGAAACATTACAAAGTCTCCCGGCTCCAGGACCCAGACCAGAACTTGTAAAGATCTGAGAAGACAAAACAAAAAGTTTGTTTCTTCCATAGCAGACACAAATCCTGGAGCCTTTCTCCATGCACGGGTGAAAAACTTAGGTATAGGGTACATATATCCACAATCCTGCCAGCCAGAGCCTCACAGTATTTTAATTGTGTATGTTACTGCCTGCCTTAAGTTCAGCTGTAAACTATACATTAGTTACTTAGGGTACTGCACTTTACTATCATTGATCTGTTCTCGGACGTATTAAATAAATTCACACACAACAATAATTAGTTATAGCCCTCTACCACAAAAATAAATATATCAAATTGACACACAATATATAAAACACTACTAATAAGTATTACAATCTTCTAGTCTAGTGCATCACAAGTCCTTCAATGTATCAAATGTGTAAGTCTCATAAAAAGACATAACCTCAACCACTCATATGGTATCTTAAAGTGAACCTATGAACAGGTGCTACCGTGTTTCCCCGAAAGTAAGACCTACCCCGAAAATAATTTTTGTTGATCATGCTGCTCTTAGCTACTTTGCTAAATAAAACGGAAAATTTAATCATACTTACCGTAATTTTCTTTTCCTGGTTATACTCCATGGCACCGCTGACAAATGGGTTTAGATCCAATTACCCCTAGCTGACAGGAAGTTATTTACAGAGCTCAAGATCAAATAGCACACACATAGCTGAATGATTCAAAGGAGTAACACCTCTACTCCCTGCTCTGTACAGAGTTTCGAGTGGAGAGAGAAAGGCACATCAACATCATATACATATAATAGTCAGCGCTGAAAGTGTATCATCACTCTCTTCAAACTAAATGATTTTCTTAGGAGGAAGGCCGCAGACCACATCCAAAATGTCCGTTCCATGCTATGCATCTGCTGCCAGAATATTGGTTCTTCGCTGTGACACATGATATTTGGATGCGGGATACCAGTACATACATGCTTATATAATATAATCTGCTTGTGAGTAGTGTTAACCTTTTTATTATTTATTAAATAAATTTGATATACTTCACAAGGAAAAGGCACTATCCTTTTTGTTTGTTTTGGAGAGAGAAGGTCTGACAAGCCCTTTCTGACAAGCAAACAGTTTGCCCTCTCCTTAGAAAAAAACCTAATACTCTGTAACACCAAGGTTATGGTAATGCCCACTGGCCCTGAAACTGACTCTAAGACCGACCTAGATCAAGCCCTGATCTAGCTATTTTATCTTTATTTTAAATCTTTTTTCAACAGACCTTTTTACACAGACATTTAGCGAGGAGAAAAACATACAACATTACAGAGCTGGCTAATATTCACAGTGATCACTGTGATTGGCTATTATTGTGATCACATGATTGGGAGCCAGTTCTCTCAGCTTTTAATAATTAGTTGGTGACAGTTGATGATGTCACTGACATCCCAATGATTTGTTAAATGATCACACAGGAGAACATGCCCAACATGCCCACAGCACACACTACTTAGTATTTATATTTGCAAAATAAAACATTTTATATTTGGAAAGTAATCTATATAAAATATCTGAGAGCATTCATAGACAAATTTACAATGTACAAAACCATTTACAGACTGTACATTTTCATTTCATACTAATCCCTGCCCTCAAAATGCTAAGGAATTGATTTACTAAAGGCAAATAGGCTGTTAACTTTGCGTGGGAATTTTCACTTTGCAGGGAAGTTTTCCCTTAGTTTATCCATCACCCAATCAACTGCTGTTTTTATTTTACCTTGCACATGGTTGGGCATTCCTAGCAAAGTGAAACTTCATTACATTTACTGAGCTATGGGAAAACCTCCCCTGTAGAGTGCAAATTCCCTTACAAAGTAAACTGCATATTTGCCTTTAGTAAATAAACTTCTTACAATCTAAGGTCCCTACCTCACATGCATAAATACCCACACAGATACTAGGGCCAATTTAGGAGAGAACCAGCTTCATCAATGTTGGGTTGGACCCTAACCTACCAGCATGTCTTTTGCAGTGTGGGAGGAAACTGCAAGATTCAAACCCCATCCAGATAGTGTCCTGATATTGGAATTGAGGACCCCATTGGTGCAAGGCAGATAAAGACTTTAACTAGGTACATACCTATCTGCGGGGATGCATTTACTCTCTCTTGTGCCCAAAGTCCAGGTTCCTTATTGTGCCCCCCTCACCGCCAAACCATCCAATGGAGAATGGCAACCATATGGTGGGGGCATTCTCCGCTCTGCTCCACACTCTCCATCCTGAATGAATGTGCTGCCAGAGGAATGAAGGACCCAAAATACCACAGCGGGAATGGAGGCGGCCACTGGGGAGAGGCAGCCAGGTGAAGTGGGGTGGACCATGGAGGGGGGGCGGCAGGGGGGACAGAGCTGCATGCATATTACAAGTGATTTTGGCAACATCACCGGGCTAACTTATACTAGAACACCGGCTTCCCCGCTCTACATTTAGCCTTGCTTGTCCGAAGAAGGGCTAAATATAGAACAAAAACTACCCGACCCTCTACTCCCTGCCGTACGACCTTGTGGAAAATCCAGCCCTGCCTACCTTCTGTTTTGTCCATTGCATAAGTTTAATCACTGGCACTCTTCCTTCTTTATGTGATAGTGAGTCTTCAGTTGCTCAGAAAGAAGTTCAGGTATGGTATTCTAAAAGACTATAAGGGTAAGATTGTACTGCCCCAAAAAGACCAGCAGAAGGCAAGGACTAGTGTCACCAGTATTGCCTGTAGGTTCCCTGCAGCTGATCATTTCACCATTACTGACTTACAATGCATTATCTGCACTCTGTGCGGAGTTGACCATCTTGTTTTCTCATGTCAGAGATGCATTTCTGATGATAGATGATCTGGTAGGTCAATGATCAAGAAGCAGCATGGGAAGTACAGAACAGTACAGGAAGAACAGATCAACAGACTAAATGTAACAGAAGTGGCATGCAGTGCAAATCCTCTCCTCCAAGGAGAACAGTGAGCAGCATAGTAGTGACATCAGCAAATCCCTTGCCAAATCATCTGAGACTAGCAGTCACAGACAGCAGTGCCTTTCATACTGCATATATATTGCGATGAGGCTGAATGAACAGAAGTACATAGGCATACTCACGTGCTATGAGGCACACTGCTATTTTGCAAGAAGAATATAATTTTAAAAAAGGTCAATGTACTCTTTAAGCACAATTAACACTTCCAGATGTTCCCTATAAGACAGCAAATTTTGACTTTTTGAGTTCAGGTCCACTTCAAAAGAGACCTCTTACTCATGTGCTTCTATGTTCTGGAACCTCTGCTGTGCCCAGATGTATGTAAGTTGTGGATGGCCAGCAACACTAAAGCTGTTAAACATTAAAGATATACTAGTAATCTGGTAAAATTCTGTGCTCTACAGTAATGTAAAAACTATTATGTGAGCAACTGTATAAATGCCCATCAGGATATAAACATACAAAACAAATTAAATCCAGCAATAAATAAAGTGATATTAAATTGCACAAATGCTCAAGAAATATATAATGCGGGGTGGGAAGGTTTTGAACGTATGTTATTAAATCAATAAAGCTTTAGTTTAGTTACAATGGGGGTCCCCTGTTATATCCTATAACAGAAACAGAAATTTTCCCCGAAAGGGGATCCCACCATTGTTTCAAAGTTTGAGCACACAAAAAGTGTTTTATCGTAGAAAATATTTATTAAATATATTAAAATTACACATATAACAAAAAATCTATATCAAAAACATGAACAAACATGAACAAACATATAAATGACTGCATACGGCTAATAAATTCAAAAATGCATGTGGATAAACATGGGTTAAACATGGGTTAAAGGCACACCATGAAGCGCTCCACTCTGTAAGAATGTAACGATTTGATATCAGAGGATACTAAATAGCTCAAGCCCTCTGCTGTTTGGAAAGGGGATATCGGGTCTTATGGCAACAGTGACAAAAACATTTTTATATATATTTTTACTAGGGTTGCACAGATACCAAGTACAGTACTCGGTACAAGTACAAGTACATGTACCGATACTTTTGAGCTCCAAAACTAGACTAGAGAAAAATTCAAAAATTAGGAGGCAGCTGTCATTTGCAAGGAGCACACTGAGCTCCTGGGATTTGTACATCTCTGTTTTAATGTACCATTTTGTTTTTATAGATATAAATAAAGGGATGCACAGATACCAGTTTTGTGAGTACGAGTACTGGTACTTGCCAAGTACTTACAAGTACGAGTACTGATACATTTTTGTTTATTATCATGTGACAGTTTTTCTAAAACAATACAGACTAATGATTTCAGGACAGTGGTGGAGTGCCAGAGCCAGGTGCCAGCTGCAACCGCTGCAACCCTGGTAGTGCTCATGAAAATGCCAAGTATCGGCACTGGTACTCAAAAAGTATTTGTGCATCCCTAATTTTTACCATACACGTGTATGAAGAAAAAATGAAATGAAAAAACGGAGAGAAAAAAAACAGTCAACATCAAATGTGTCATTTATTTAGAAAAAATATATAGATTTCACTCACAGTACTGTGTATGTTCACCCATGGGCCAAAGTAGGAAGATCAAAGTGGTTTCACCTTTGATGTAGATGGATTCAGCTTGATGGTACAGATGGTTCAGGAGATGTCTAACCTCATCTCCGCTACAGCCTCTCTACTGCAGATATCATAGGGTTTGGAAGTTCTGAAAAGATATACCTACCTGTGCACTACCTGATTATGCATTTTGGATGTGAATTATATCCATATACCATTGGATTCAGCCACACAGGATCTCTCCTTCGATTGAAACCTAAACCAGGAAACGAATTGAAGCAGCTGTTCAGTAAAGGCCTGTTCCTACAGCGAACAACGAAGCTGAGATAAGGTTATTATCTCCTGAAACTCACTGCATTCATTACAGAAACCCGATATGCCGGATGAAAGAACCACCCTGATCCTGTAAAATTCAACTCAAAGGAGAATAAAGTATTCCTCAGCAGAAATCCATCCATTAGGGTGACCCTCTCCATAACCCCTGTCTCTTTTGTCTCCATTTTGGATAAATCGACTACTTTAGAAAAGCATGTGTTCAGTAAAGGCATATCTCTGCAGTAGAGAGGCTGAAGCCGAAATGAGGTTAGACATCTCCTGAACCATCTGTACATCAAGCTGAATCCATCTACATCAAGGGTGAAACCACTTCGATCTTCCTACTTTGGCCCATGGGTGAACATACACAGTACTGTGAGTGAAATCTATATATATTTTCTAAACAAATGACACATTTGATGTTGACTGTTTTTTTTTCTCTCCTCCATTTTTTCATTTCATTTTTTCTTCATACACGTGTAGTATGGTAAAAATATATTACAAAAAGATGTTTCACTGTTGCCCTAAGACCCGATATCCCCTTTCCAAACAGCAGAGGGCTTGAGCTATTTAGTATCCTCTGATATCAAATCGTTACATTCTTACAGAGTGGAGCGCTTCACGGTGTGCCTTTAACCCATGTTTAACCCATGTTTATCCACACGCATTTTTGCATTTACTAGCCGTTCATGTTTTTGATATAGATTTTTTGTTATATGTGTAATTTTAATATATTTAATAAATATTTTCTACGATAAAACACTTTTTGTGTGCTCAAACTTTGAAACAATGGTGGGATCCCCTTTCGGGGAAAATGTCTGTTTCTGACAAATGCTCAAGAACTGTACTGTGCAAACATAATTACAAATAGGAAAATAAAAAAAATCCTCAATGGGAAAAGAGAAGTTGCTCCTCCACTATGTGAATAAAGTGCTTTCAGTGGAACTCTTCCATATGGTGCCAAACTACTGTGCTCTTTAACACCTTCACACCTCTGCAGGAAAAATGCACTCACCAGATGCGTAGGACCCTTTAATAATAAGAAGGTCTTAAGACAGGTACTTCCCAATGCATAGGACCCTTGAGGAATGACAGTATACCAATTCTTCCTTAACACACCTAACAAACCCAGCAATAAGAGACAAAGAATGATGCATCATGTAAACATATCATTATTAATTAAAATTACCAGCATAAAATAAATATACTCATATTTGTTTAAGTAATATCTCACAACTAGAGAAGAAACTATGGATTTAGATCAAGGTTAAAAATTATTCCCAATAAACACACTAAATAAATTGAATAATTATATTGACCTTAAAAAACATGTTTGTAAATTAATTATTAAAAAATATTTTTTGTATAACCGAGGTCCCACAACCAGAGGTAATAATTTGTCTAATGCATCCAATGTTATTCATAGTGGATTATATAGAATAATAAAAACTTTTTTGAATAGATTTAATAACAACAACTATGGGATTACGTTTTCAAGTACTTGGAATATAATAACATGACATTTTTGGATCTGGTCATTTTTAAATCTGAAGAGAAATTTTGCACAAAAACCTATTGTAACCACTTTGTATCCAGAGCAATTTTTTAAATTTTGCAACCACATTTTAACATCTGAATTTTTGGCCTTATATATAATTCCCCCAATATAACTGATCCTCCAAAGAGGAAGCCCACATTTTTTAGGGTCAGGGTTTTTTTTTCTTGTAGGAGATACATTCACTGTAGGACCGTTAGATAAAATCCAACATTGATGAAGCAATTTAAGAGTCAGAATACTGAACATCTAAATAATATTTAAAAAAAAGGTTTTAATAAACAGTGTCTCTCGCCATTTTAAAGATTTTCACAATAAGGACCCTTCACTTCTTAGGTTTTATGGAATTGATAGAATTTATAGGCACCGGTGGGTTTCAGATATCAGGACGGAAATATCTAAAAATGAGACCAAATGGATTTATTAACTCAATACATTGTATCTAGGGGAGCTGAATATAGAGAAGTTCTTAAGTGTTTTAAAACTATTACACGGAACCCAGTGGCGGAACTACCGCCGGTGCAGGCGGTGCGGACG
>NW_017309286.1:0-217 GCF_000935625.1 Nanorana parkeri
GGGCTAGCTGTGGGGTTCCTTCAATTCTGCTGCCCGTGAGGTCCCCATATGTGGAGAAGATGGAGGCCCAGAATGCGGTAACCCCAACGCAACTCCACCATATATGAAAATAGTCGATAGGGTCCTGTTTGGTGGCGTGGAGTCCACACACAGACGCTCGAATGGGAGCAGGCCCCTGTGTAAATCACCTTTACTAGAGAGAGTGGCGTAGAAGTCC
>NW_017309286.1:5315-7951 GCF_000935625.1 Nanorana parkeri
AGAACATGCGACTGCTCACGGCCATAGCGAAACCACGCCCATAAATCATTCTTTATGTTTTTTATTACAGATGGGTTAATCTGTAACCCATGACTGAGCTTTTTTTTAGTTTTTGTTCGGTAATGATACTTTTTAAATTTCTGCTGTGTAATTCTTCCACGACAGTAAGATACTTTCTTACCAAGTACATCCACACATATTATATATTTTTTTTAGAGGTCAGTTAGGGCTATAGGGTTATTTATATAACATGTGTGCCTAATGCCTCACTTCGGATGAATAAAATATTTTTAAAAAGGAAGAAATAAAGTAAAGAAAACGCGTTTCCCCCAGTTTTGATTGTTATTATTTCTTAGAAAAATAACACAGCTAAAAAAAATGCATTAAAATAAATTATTTATTTGTCCTTCATTTGGATAGATTTTTAGAAATGTTTCTATACTTCTCAGCCTAAAACTAAAAGCTAACATTTTATTATCCATTAATGAATGGTAACCACTGTAATCAGCGACGGGTTACCGGCATTATAGAGCCCCAAATAGCTAATCACATACAGTGTACGTGATCAGTCATTTGGGTACTTAGAGGCGGGGACGTACTTTGTACGTCTCCCGTCACGAAGGGGTTGAAATCAGGTCACATTAAGAAACAAATCATGTAGAAATCCAGATGGTTTCTCCTAGCTGTATATTGTCCAGCTTATTTTGCATTTAGGCTAAATAAAGCCAACATAGTAGAAGTTATAGTGTAATTAAAGTTTTTAGTAATATAATGGTTTTATAATTGTGATCTTTTTTCAGCATGTATCTTTTCCAATTTTCCCTCTATTGGTTAAAAGAAATTCTCATTTTCATTTGGGTATCATATTCAGAATAAAACAGACAGGCTTTCTGGTTACATGACCATACCTCCTTTCCCCTCTTTCCTTTCTCTAATTTTGCCTAGTTCGTCTCTAAAGGTTCGTAAAGGAACACTGGGTGACGATTTTTGAATTTTGCTTCACAGATTTAATAATCATCTGTATAGGGCTGCAGAGTAAAAAAAAATACAAAACCCCTAAACTATTAAAATGTTCAATTTGCAATGACAAAGATGAATCTATCTTTGTAAAATAAAGAAATGCTAATCTGCATGAATTTCAATCAATAGATTATATAATTTTGTTTTTAAAGATTCAAGTGCAAAAGCCATGCAGTAACATTAATTATTACACAGGCAGCCAAAGCAAAATCTCACCAGCATATTCCTCATTAAGTATACATTTCATATGTTGTGTTTTCATCTCAGTTTTACATATTTACTTTGTATGCTTAATAAAGTACATAAACACGTTTTTCAAATATTTGTCCCAAATAAGGATTATAAAGTCAAAGTTGCACATATATTTAATGAAACAACAAAGCTGTTACTTCTGTCAAACAAACAATCAGAATACGAAATGGTTTGAAGAGCACACAGTAAAAGCTTATTCTAATTGTCAGTATTTAAAAATAATTTCCAGACATAATTTGCCTACATTTACTCCCCCAGCATCAACTGGCAGAATATGGTCTTAAATGAAGATCACCCACTTTAATCGATATATATTTTGCATTATAATATGTCTTCTAAATTGGTTTAATTATTTTAATATTTAAAGAATTGGATCTGTAATAAATACTTTGACAGCGTATGGGAAACCTTCCAAGCAGAAAAAGTTTGGTTTTATTATTCCATTTTCAAAAATGGAAAGACACTGTCATTTCTATACAACAAACTTTACTGGAGGCAACAAGTCACCACTAAATTCATCACAGTAAAACATGCTGTGTTGATACATGGAGTGTTAAACCTGGATTTAAAAAATTGGTAAACATAAAAAACAAAACAAAAATGGACATACAGTCGATTCTGATTAACCTTCCTGTGCATCTTATTGCTTTCTATTATGAACTATTTTAGGATTCAGGAAGGGCATTCCCTTGTGGCTGGGTTTTATTGCCGTACTGAAAGTCAGAAGTTTAAGGAAATGTGTTGGGTTCTGATAATCTAAATGGATTTAGGAAGTTCTCTCTTATAAATATTGACTCCAATTTTGCAAAATATACGGTCTATGCAACCAATCATATTACCCAGATGGCGTCTGCAATCAGAATAATGATACTGTCAGTTGCCCTGTGGCGTACGTTGATCTCCCAGGTAAAAACTAGGAAGGCACAGCTGTGCATCTTCATAGTTCACAAACCCCGTTTAAAAAAAAAAATATTTCAGAGTCTTCACTAACAAGGGAGAAGTTGCCGATCATGTGATCAACGTAACAGTCAATCATAATTATCACATGCAAGTTAGAGGATAATTAAGAAAAATAACCTGCTCAGCTTGCAGATATCACTGCAACATGAAGACGGCAGTTTCCCTCTAACACCATAATTGTCAGATATAATTACAGTAACAAAAAAAAAAACCAACACATTTCTGCATAATTTTGTCTGAGCATCTAGGGTTCATGACCTATGGTCATGAAACTGGTAAAGGAGACCCCAAAACCAAAATATAAAGTCCTAAAATGTAGCCAACTGTAATTGATTAGATTACAACAGCAACAAGTTAAACGGTTAATATTTTTGAGTGAACAGTTAAAGTAGAGCTCTAGGCTC
>NW_017309286.1:7970-19356 GCF_000935625.1 Nanorana parkeri
AACAAGGAATAATTCCTTTAATCCATAGTTCCACAGTAGGTGATGGTCCCTTCTTTCTTGAGCGCTGCAATTTGGGCAGGCATTCCTACAACATTAACAACGCAGGTGCAGTGGGGACCAGCAAAAGGAGCAGATTCTGGAACCAGTCACAACAACCCTGTATTAAGATAAGTATTCCTCTGTAATATATTATCCCTTAGTAATACATTCATTATAATCTACATCAGCTGGAGGGGGGAATTCTTATGTGCCGAGTTAAGCCTGTGACACTGCACGAGAAGCAGTGCGAAGCAATGCAAAGCAGTGGGGAGCAAAGCGAAGCTGCAGTGCACGGAGTTGAGCGCAACCAGATGAAATAGCTAATCTTCAACCAATCAGCTCATGCGTAACAACTCAATGGACTTCGCATTCTGACGTGTGTTTATACGCCCAAGCTGATTGGCAGAAGATGACAGTTTTAATCTCCACACGCTCTAGCTGAGCTAGCTGGTAATTGGTACTAGCTCTTGCAAGTTGACACACCAATTAGGAATCACATGAGGGAGAAGGTGAATTTCATTTTTTTCCTAAAACAGTCACATTTTCTACTTTGCTATTCTCATTTTACTGCACTATGGAGGATAACCATTGATATGAATGTACTTTTGCTGGTTAAAACTAGGGATGCACCGATACCGATACTAGTATCGATATCGGTGCCGATACCGAGTATTTGGCCGAGTATTCGTACTCGCCCAAATGCTCCGATGCCTAGCCCGATACTTCCTGTATCAGGAAGATAGGCAGCACATCATTACATGCTGCCCGGTTTCCTGATTGGCCGGGAAGCGGCTCCATGCTCTCTCGTCACTTGTGATGAGAGAGCATGGAGCCGAGGGAAGGCCGCTCCTGGCTGGAGAGGCCCGGGGGTGACAGGCTGGACATGCCGAGGTTAGAGGGGACAGAAATCCGCACTGAGGGATTCGTATGGGACGGCCTTCTTGTTAATCGGGAAGCGAGTCTCTTAGCTACCCGGCTAATCAGGAAGCCAGGTGGCGAGTCATTGCACACCACCTGGCTTCCTGAATGGGACTTCCGGTACTCGGTAATTGGTATCGGCGAGTACCAAAAAACATTATTGGTACTCTGTACCAAAATACTGGTATCGGTGCATCCCTAGTTAAAACCAAAAAAAAATATCTATCTAAATACATATTGCATCTAAAAAAGTTCACAGAAAAGGCAGATGATCTAATTTTTCTGAGAAAATAAATAAATAAATACAATACTGCAAGATAGCAACTGCATGCCACTATTTATTACTGCAATGTCCATATTTATTTATATAACTGTATTGGTCTGTTGATCAGAGAAAAATTAAGGTGTGTGCAGTTATGTCAGCTACAGCTTGACAACATATGTATCTTAAAGAACTCCGTGAAGAGTAAAACGGACTCTTGCAGTGGGGCAACCCCCGCACAGCGAGGGTTTAAGTGTTTGTTTTGGTTTAGGGTGTAAAATTTAAAAAGATATACTCACCCAAAAACCTTGGTCCCACCTAGCTGCTAGACTGGTCCCCCCGCAGGCGCTCACCCCCTCCGCTCCACTGGTGGAATGTCCATCAGCGTCCTCACATCTAATACAGTGTACACTGCATACTGTGAGTGGGTGAGTATATATTTTTTATTTTATACCTTAGACCAAACGACCACTGCAGTGGGTAGCCCCACTGCAAAGGTTATGTTTTATTCTGCCAAGAGTTTTTCTTTAGGTGCCCTAAATAATAATTGTGCATATTGCCTGAATGCAACCAGTGGGACTTTACTGAAAAATATTATCTGGAGACTAAAAACCTGAATATGTGGGCTGGTTCAGAGTGATAATTTCAGACACAACACATAATGTGGAAAATTCGAAACTGCAGTGATTTGAACTGATGAAAATTAGTTCTGTAGCCATGGTGCATGCATATGACATCAGTCCTATTTTCCTGTTACTCAAAGACTTATGGTATCCTAGGAAGCTAATCTGACAAACTGCCCTCTTTTTCCTGGAACGCACATCTAGACTATTATTGTTCTCTATTGTGCTGTACGGGTTGACTATTGCTGTCTGCGGGTTTTTTTTTTTTTAATCTCCCATGTTTATACTTGAAAAATCTGATAGAAGTTTGTGAAAGAAAAAGTAGTTCTGTACACATCTTTGTAATTATAATGGTCAGAAATATTTTTATTTTCATGGTTAATATAAAAAGATAATATTAAATATTGTATGTGATTATCTAGTCTGGTATCCAGTCAGCAGGTGGAGATTTAGACACTTTTCAATGCTCTTGCAACTTACTAGGTGTTGGTAAAAAAATACAGAAATTGCCCAGTGGTGTTCTGCAGAGAATACAAATTCGAATGACACCCCCAATGCACCTTAAACGCATGTTTGCATGTTATAATATGTTTCAGCCCATTTCTTTTCAATAGGCTGTGTAACCAAGTACAATCACATTCATATTAACATACATAAAGTATCAGTGTATGGATAGTGCAATGTGGTAACCATACTGCTGCACCAGAGTTTTTGAGAACGTGTTTTTTTTTTTTTTTTTTTAAACACACACAACTATCTGCTAATCAGATTCCAATGGTTTTCATTCTTACATGGCTGCTCTTCAAGCTAAACATATACTGTACAATGCTTTCATAGAGCATATTTCCCCAAGAAGCAAATGGTATATAGAAAAGAGAAATGATAGATCAGGGGTGAGGACATTTTTTTTAAAAAAACTACTTGTCCAAGGACTAAAGTGGGGGCCCAATCTACTTGTCCCTCATGACAATCTAATTGCCCCTTCCGACAATCTACATACTTGTCGTGATACAAAAATGAATCTTAACCAAAACTGTATCTAACAGTGCTAATTTGCAAGCGAAATTCAGAATACATGGCAGCACTGGATGGCAGTATGGGGTACAGATAGTACACCCGTACCAGCAGAGGGGAAGGACTGCTCACTGAAAGGCAAGTATATCGGGGGGCTACTACTGCCCAGCACCCGGAACTGCACCCCAGGCATTTAAAGAGGTTGAGACCTGTGGATACCAGCTTTGCAGTTCCAATGTTACATAAGAATGTTTAATTTAGTATGGTTGACTTTTAAGCTGCCCACATGTGGGCAGAGTTCACACCTATTTTGACATCATTTGCCTTAACATTCAACAGGTATCTGTCTTATTTTTTTTATCACCTTATTTTTATAATGATTGTTTAGGAAAAACATTTAAGTGGAAAAGTGTGCATTTCTCATTTGGCCATGCAAATAACTGTGCACTATTGTAATATAGGTGCAATATAGCTATATTACTAGCTGCTTTAAACAGAATATTTATGTAAATAATCAAACTACTCTACATTTCTTTCAATGTGAAAAGTATTTAGCAAAATCTCAATAATGTGGCCGACTCATGTAAAAAACATCACATTCTAGCTAAGGTCTGCCACTGTTTTCAGGTGTGTCATATCTGGTATATAAAGCTGGAGCACACCACAGACTTTGAGAAATGCACATATGGTTGTTTTTGCGACATAACACAGAAAAATCAGCATACATATGTGCTTATTAGAATTTCTTCTGTAAATTTTCTGAACCCAAGCACATTTTAAACAGAGCTTCTATTATACAATATACAATTATATATTTTTTTTTTAAACTAATATCAATACCTTAGGATTTACCTTAGGATACCTGGTTTATGCTATAGTTAAAAGAAAAAAAAGACTGGAAATATCAATCAATTGTTTTACTACAAGAAGAAACAATAAATACCTTACTGTCAACTTTTAGGATGAACCTTCCCAGTCCTCGAATAGGTCCAGGTGCCAATGCTTCTTGCCGTTGTTTCAAAAAGTTTTCTATTCTATCCCACCAAGATCCAAACCGATCCACCAAAAAATCTATAACCCCAAAATGTAACACCAGCTCCTTCACAACGGAAGAACGATGTCCTGGTTGAGGTAGGTAGGAAAAAAATCCTCATCAAGGGCATGAGCATAAACACAAACTGTGTCCTCCAATGTACTTCAAGAAAAGGTTTTTACAGTGACTACAAAAATCTAACTGGATATAGACAGAGGGACGGAAGAACGATGAGGTCGGTAGGAAAAAAATCCTCATCTGCACCTTGTGCAAGACCAGAAAGTATTCTTCACAGGATAAGGCTGTCAGCTCAGCACACTTGCCTCACAAGCATAACTTTATGGGTAAAAGTGGAGAGTGAAATACACCCGATGAGTTCAAAGGGTGGTTTTGAATTACAGACAGGACCAAATTCCTATGAGCCACAGGGAGAGACACTTTGGGGACATAATGAACAAAGGTTTTAATCAAGGAACAGGTAGCCAATGGTCTCTGGAACAAGATAGCAAGAGCAGATACCTGACCCATAATGGTTATTGGGGCCAAATTGCTGTTCCAAACCCAGCCACAGGAAGGAAACGATTTGTCACACAGAAAATTTCCTGGGGGTGAAACCCTCATGCTTGGCACAAAATGAAGTATGCTTTTCACATAAGCCGATAGACTTTGCTAGAAATAGGCTTACTAGCTTTTAGCATCCTGGAAATAACAGATTCCGATGTGCCCCTGTTCCTCAGAACCTAGCCTTCAACAGTCATACCATTAAAGCCAGAAACAGAATGGTAAATTGGTCCTTGAAACAGAAGATCCAATCAATCTGGAAGAGCACACATCTGATAAGGAGTCTTATGAGATAGGAGTATCACATCTGCCTGGGCAAATTTGGTGCTAGGAGGATCATCCAAATGTCTTCCATCTTCCTCTTGGAAAACGGACAAAGAAGGGGTTTCAGAGAAGGAAAGGCATACACCAGGGAGTCACCAGAGCATCCACTGCTTCTATTATAGGACTTTTGTACCTAGAGACAAACCAGTACCAGTTTGTTGCTGAACCTGGAGGCCAGGAAGTGCACATTTGGCACCTCCTACCGTTGACACAGGTCAGACACTGATGGCTGAGGAAGTATGCTTCCCTATTGTCCACCGCTAGAATGTAAACGGCATCTGCCCAACACAAGATCGACTCTACCTGTCTTGCCACAGCAAGACTTCTGGTTTCTCCCTGATGGCTGATGTATGCCACTACCGTGGCATTGTCTGACTGAATCCAGATTGGAATTACCCTCCAGCTATGTAGTCTGGCATTTCTGGGACAGCCAAACCACCCAATGCTCCAGGCAGTTGATCAGGAGATGAGATTCCTCTGACATCCAAGTTCCCTGTACTAACAGGGTACCCAGGACTCCTTTTTAGCCCAACAGGCTGGCATCATGAGGATCTTCCAAAAGACGGGAATGGAAGACCTGTACAACTCCAGAGCCAGATTCCTGAGCCACCAAGCCAGGAACAACCTGGTCCTTGGTGCCACATGAATTGGTTAATCCTGGGACTACAGAATATTGCGTTGTAGGGGTCTGGAGTAAAATTGGGCAAATGAGACTGCTTTGAAGCATTAGCCCCTTCCACGATGATACCAGTAGAGAGGGGCAACATCAAAATGTTAAGGTTAAACGTGCCAAATAGTACAAACGAGGTAGATCCCCATGTTCAGCTTAAAACGTACTCACAGAGTGAGTCTTCAAAGACAGGGCAAGCACAGAGGCAGTAATGACACCACTGGACCTGGAAAGTTCTGGAATGCTATCTTGTTACCAGAATGGAGTCTGCCTTTCGGCTACCTTAAGCGGAGCCGAAAGGTCACTTCCAAGCTAGCCCCCCCCCCGAATGTCTGATCCAGCGGAGTTTGGGTTTGGCACCCCAAAACTAGGCTCAGGAAAGACCAATCCGGATATCTGATGTTGTAGAGACCAGCTCACACAGCACTATTGAAGAATCTAGATTAGACTAGATGGAAGTAAAAGAAAAAATAATAGCAAAAAGATATTAAGCCTGTTCCCAGTAGAGCTGAAGGGAAAAAAAAGTCCATTGTCCTAGAACAATAGTAAAAAACGGAGGCATACTGCTAGTAGGAGGGGTTTTCCTGGGCTCGTCTACAATTTTGAGATTGTCCAATCCTGTAGACGGCAGTATAATCCAAAGGTCAAGCCTTTCTGTGCCCCACTTTGAACGAAAAAGAAAATTACATTTGCAGTTAGACAACAAGGCTATTCTGACATTCAACTCATAAAGAACAGTAAATCAAGATCACTGCCATTCTTCAAAATATTTCATAGGAAAATGGATTACCTGCAATGGGTACCGGCAAAAGTTGTACAATCCATAGATTAAGGCATATCTGTACAATGACAATGGCCCACACAAGGAGAACAAAGTAGATATCACTAGTTTTCTTTTTTTTCAAAAATGCTCCAATTTCACTTTTCTGCCTTCCAAAAGGGGATGAAAGGGGAGAGGTGGGGGTTGCACTTGTACCCATTCCTGTTAAAAGTATAAACAAGTCATATACAGTACAATGTACATTTACTATACATAAATGTAAAAAAGGAAGAGCTGAATACTTCTAGAGAGAGGTCTTGTTA
Organism: Nanorana parkeri; assembly: GCF_000935625.1. NCBI lineage: Eukaryota > Metazoa > Chordata > Amphibia > Anura > Dicroglossidae > Nanorana > Nanorana parkeri. Next base: position 14,498 of record NW_017309286.1, read on the forward strand.
TATTGTGTTGGTCATTTCAAAATTATTCTTGGAGGATTACATTTATAATCACAGTTTTTCTATAGCACTATACAAGTACCCATTTCTGAAGAAAGTAAAAACTTTTTTTTTTTTTTACTGTTGTGTGTATATGATTTTAGCACTGTCTTCTTGAAGAACACCTAGAGAGAAGTCATTTGTGAATAATATAGTATTGTTGTAGACATTCTGCAGCTCCTCTTCTACCAAGGCCACCTTTTTCATTCATTCCGCAGTGCTGTTTGATTGATGGAAGACATCATATTAATTGATGCAAGCTATTAACAGGCTGTTCTTCCAATTCCTAGACCTGCCACCTATTCCACTGTAAATGTAATCCAGCTATCAAAAGAAAAGTAGGTGGAACATACATTTGATGATGGTAAAACTCCTTTTAGGCTTCCAATCAGTAATTGTATGTAATAAAAGTATTTTATTTCTTTTTTTACATTAGGGGCTCATTCACACCAGGAGCGTTTGGGCTGTGCTAGCAGCCTATCTCAGCACGATCCCAATGCAAAGACAAAACCTTTTTTTTTTTTTTTTTACAATCTGCCTACTTCATACTTCCGCTGCACTGGTATGAGCTGTAAAAAGTAGTGCATGCAGTGCTTTTTTCAACACAGTGTGGTGCAATGCAGTACAACTGTAACTCACTGCACTGCGGATGTTAGTACTAAATGAAAAAAAAAAAGTGGGTCTGCTTTAACGCTGAACTCCAGGCAACCACCAAAATATGTAAGAACAAAATATGTGGGAATAATGTACCTGCCAAAAGTGCTATGAAGTCAATTTTGTGATCCAGGCATACCTGCTAAAAAACATTCCACTGCAGCAACAGCACAGCTTAGTCTAGCACACCGGTCAAAACACACCTTCAGCTTGGTGCTTGGACAATGAAGGTGCAAAAACACAGTGAAGGTCAGCTCTATGCTCTTTCCTCCTGTCAACATGCTCCTTGTTAGAATATGTGTGTGCAGTCTCTCTTCCAGCCTGAGTGCTACTGTACATGGGAGTACAGGATTCCAAAATCAAGACAAATACAGGCGCTTAGAAAATTTTCACTTAAAAATAAATTATTTTGTCTGGCTTGAGTTTAGCTTTAACCCTTTTGTTATCCTACCCTTCCCATTCTATACATTGGGTGCAGGTCATACACACTCAACTTTCACCCTGTAAATTAAGGCCTTTGGGTTCATTTGTTCCCTTTACCACAACTAGATTCAATATGCCAGATCACATACCACAACACGAAACTACAAATCAACTATACTGTGCAGAAGGGATGCACAAATACCATTTTTTGTTTTTTTGTATCGTTGATCTAAATTGATAATTGAATCTATCTACAGAATCAAAAAATAACTGACTGTCTTAGTATACACCACTTCAAGTCAGTATTTAGTAGTTTTGAGGACATTACTAAATACCATTCTCCCCTCCTCTAATTTCCCCCTCTGACAGTAGCGGTCTTCCACTTCTACATCTTTGTTAGTGCCAAGGTGCCTGTTCTTAATTTAGATCAGAAGTGTGAGCTTTAAACCTGCATGTTTAAAAAAAATACTGCAAGCTTTGGTTTACATACTTTGCAAGCAAGTCTTCTGTAATGAGTGGCTGACATGCACATTGTGAGTTTTATATTAGTTCTGTCATTGCACACAGTAGAACCATTTGGAAAAAAAAGCGTGACCAATAACACACTTTGCCACCCCTATGATGTCATGCTAAACAAAATATACAATGTATACAGAAATGAATACCTTTAATGTTCTTACTTTTGATAATTAAGGTGGAAATAAAGTGAGGGGGAGGGTGGCTTTTAGCCATAATATGCCCAGCATATTCGCACATTATAGCAGACTTACCTGCCAAAGTGATCCCTGCTTAGCTCTAGCTGGCGATTCCATCTCCTCCTTCTTCCAGGTTCTGATTCTTCAGCCCCTTGACTGGCCAGGCCCCAATGACATACTGTAACTCACACACATGTGCACAGGAGTTACCTCATCTCAGCATGTCTAGGGTGCACTGAGCTGCAAATGCGCGGCTCAGTGTACAGGAAACAAAATAGCTGACAGGCAGCAGGAAGCTTTTCTGGCAGAAAGGACTTAAGGTGCCCATACACTGTTAGAATTTCTGAAGATTTTTGAGGAACTGGATTTTTGAGGAACTGGACCCTTTCGATCAGCATCCCTCGATCAGCTGATCGAAGGAGGCTGTCGGAAAATTTTTGATCGATCAGAGCTGGGATCCAGTGAGCTGCCCGCTCTAGTCGGGTATTCTGTCGGCGGCACCTGTCTGAATACAATGTAAACAGCGGGATTCCTCGATCGACACGCTGATCGTGTTGATGGAGGAATCGGGTCTATTTTTTTCGTTCAGCCTGCGGGTTGAACGAAACAAATTAGATCAGTGTATGGCCAGCCTTACACAGTCAAAGCAGCATTTTTTTTTTGGGGGGGGGGGGGGTTAATATTTTTACACTTTCAAGCTATGTTGCATTGTCTATACTCCATATAACTAAAAACTACAAAGAGGTTCCAATGATTACCTGAACTTTCAGCTGCATGCATCTCTTCTTGGTGTTGAAAACCAGTAATTGATATTGCCATAGCAATAGTTGAGGTTGCAATGTTTAACATTTGTCCAGGAATAACCATAGCTACAAAACAAAAAAAACAAAAATAAGATGGAAATAATGAACTTTTGCTTAACCCTTTTTATGCCCAACATCTATTTATAAATGCTCATTGGTATGTTTATAAGTATCCTTAGTTGGCACCAGTACAGTGCTATATCTGACAATTGCTGTACAACCTAAAAGGAAACAAAACTGATTATGGATCAGACACGTGAATAAATACAATACATTCACACCCTAAATATGTAGGCTGCAATTGCTAGTCTAAATTGGAAACTAAGTTTCTTGCTTGTCTCTGGAGTCTTCTACATCTCTTCTTTTTGGGGGGCAATAACTCAAATATTGAAGCCCTAAAGTAGGGGTAGCCAAACTCCGGCCCTCCAGCTGTGGTGAAACTACAAATCCCATGAGGCATTGCAAGATTCTCACAGACACGACTCCCGGAGAGAGATGCATCATGGGATTTGTAGTTTCCCCACAGCTGGAAGGCCAGAGTCTGGCTACCCCTGCCCTAAAGCATCAGCAGTACAGGTCAACAGGCTTTGATAGGAAAACCAGTCAGGTTATTATTGTTGTTGTGTGTCCCAGGTGGGAAGATTTCACCGCACTTCTTATCCTGGTGGTAATACAGATGTTATCTGAGAAGAAGGAATCTTCTCATCGGTGGTGAGACTATTAAGTCCTGACCGCTGTTGGAGAGATTTTTTTCACTTTTTGTTTCAATGATCAGAAGAAATTAGGGGAAATCTCCCCAGTGAATTGAGAAACAGCAATAAGAATCGGGCAGCCTCAGGCACCTCCAGTACCATTATAAATACCAAGGTTAAGCACAACCAAAAATGTAAGGTTTTATTCATGTAGAGATGGTCAGAGGAGATAAGCTTATCAAAGGGGGCAGCAATCTGTTCAATCGACAATCATTTCTAAAAAAAATCTTCTCCTTCTGAAGAGATTATTGCCTTTAATCTCTTGTATGGCACTATGTATTCTAGTGAAGGGTCTCCTGTGGCGCTTCAAATGGTGGCCAGAACCACCAGCCCTTTGGTAATAAGATCCAATAGGCCGGAACAATGCCATCCATAGCTTTTAACTCTTCCCTACTCTACCAAAAACTAAAAGAATAAACTTTTGGCTACACATATAATTCCCCTTAACAATTAACTGGAAAAAAAATCTTATGGTCATAGTTTGTCCATTGAAATCTGCATAGGAATTTAGAAATTACATCATATAGAAGTTTGCCTACCTGGGATTCCTTGCACAGCCTGTTTCTCATGCAGGGCTCCTACAACCATCAACAACACAATCACAAGGAATACTGGAATCTTCCATGATCCAGCAACAGATGCTGAAAGACATTACATCACTAATGAAACTGGATCATCAAGCAGTTTAGTGTACATTTTCTTAATAAATTGATAACGCATTAAAAATCTACTAAGTAGTGAAAAAGAAGGATGGTTTTCCAGAAAAGAGACCGAAATTAAGGAAATTAAAGAAAATGCTGCTTTTGCTTACCAAGTTGATATAGCTGCTGCTAAAACCATTTGGTAATTTATTGTCATTAAAGTAGTAGTCTCACCTTGTATTATTTTTTAAAGCTAAGTCACCAAATACCCACAGTATGTGTTGCTGTTTATCCCATGCTTCTGTGTACAGCAGAAGCCGAGATCCAGAGAGTAACAGCACCCACCCTTCCCTTCTCGACCACTATCTGCAAAAGGAGATGAGCCACTTGATTGACAGCCCTTAAACCACTGGCACTGCACTTTTCTGATGCAAACATTGTCACGGGAATGCAGGGCAAGGGGGCGCATTGTCACAGGGTTCATCACAGGTACTTGAAATGAAAAGGGGGGCATTGTTTTGTGTCGGAAAAGCACAGAGTCAGCAACACCTTCCACCTGATGGTGGCTGCATGGTTCCAACAGGGTTCATTTTTTTCAGCAGTTGCTGCTTTGTAGGTACTCCCTAACTTATTTACTGAAGTTCCACTATAATGTAGGCTCAAACAAGTGTTAGTTTGATGTCTATATTGCTGTGCAGAAAAGCATATGTAATGGAAGAATCTCTTTTAAGCCACTCTAACTATTCAGCACAATGGGCCAAAGACTACTATTCGCCACAATCTATGCCTGGCACAACTTTTCTCTCTTCTGGTCATGGGTAGCCCAGATCTTTTCCCCATGTAAAGCGCAGTTAC
>NW_017309286.1:19442-26104 GCF_000935625.1 Nanorana parkeri
TATTTTATAATAGAAATAATGTAATGGATGGCACAGCATACGTGGTAAAAAGGTTTGTCGTCTGTAGGTCTGTAGTGTGCTGTTGCACAGGAGGCAGCCTGCGGAGTGTAGTGTGTCGATGAAGTGAAGTGGAGAAGTGCATGGATACAGAGGAAAACAGTGAAGCATGTTGTGGGCACCATCACTGTTGCAGTCGGTGGAGAAGTGTGAAGGAGCAAATAAGTGGAGAAGTGGGAAAAGTGATGGTCAGTGGAGATGTGTGCGGATGCAGTGGCAGTCTGTAGAGATGTGTGCGGGTGTAGTTGTGATGTGCTGGTGCAGTGAAGTGTGAAGGTTCTTTAAGGTGCAATAGTGGTCAGTGGTATAGTATATGACAGGGTTAACGTACATGCAGGTCCAGAGGGGTTGTTTTTTTGGGGGGGGTTTCTTAAGTGACAGCAAAACTATTCAGGCATATTACTTAAGTAGACATGCATTGCTGCCATTTTTACATCACCAGTGCCGCGTGCCTACATATTGCCAAGGGCAATACACAATTACACAATGGGGCTGATTTACTAAATGCAAATAGGCTGTTCATTTTTCAAGGGAATTTTCCCATAGCTTAGTAAATGTGGTGAGAATTCACTTTGCAAAAAGACTCCCTTGCAAAGTGAACAGCCTTACCTTTAGTAAATCAACCCCAATGTCTACAATGGACAGTGTGGATGATGGAAATACTCCACCACACATGTCCATGTCACATATTTGTGACTCTTGGCTGCTATAGGTGGCCAAGAGTCACAACACAGGCTGCCACTCTGGTAAAACCCAAGAAAAGAGGGGGACGGAGCTGACAAGATTCCCTGCTTTAAATGGAGGATAAAAGTGTTCTGTCATCATACTTTACATCAATCTAAGAATACTGCATTTGCAGCATTAACAGCTTTGCAGACTTTTAGCAACCTGGGTGTCCATTTGTGACATTATATAGTAGATAAGGTTAGAAAATAACACAGGTCCATCAAGTCCAACCTACGTGCGCCTGCATGCCAGCGTGTGTGTGTGTGTGTGTGTCATATTCAGATATTCATTGAACATTCACAACTGATGTTTACTGATATTTCCCAAGATGACATTAGATTGTATAGTATAATAAAGCAGTAACTTTTCTGGTTCATTATTCCTTGCACTCTGAATCTACCCTTACCAGCACCAAAGCAGCCCTAAACTATTACATTTCCTTTACCATGCTTTACAGGAAGCATCACATCACTCCTCCAGCACCTTTTCATTTGTTCTAAGTTTAAGTTTTTCTTCTTTTTTTTTTTTTTTTTTGAAAAACATTTTTTTTTTTCAGCATAAAAGATAAGTACAGCAGGAAAACAGGGACATGTTGCAATGATACAATTTGTCTTGCAATTTGACCATCACCCGTAGTTTACGGCCGTCAGGGTCCGTCTCGGTGTGTAGTATAGAGTAGTCAAGGGATTTGTGGAATAAGACGGCCACCCCCCCTTTCCTTCCTACCGCTGGGGAGCTCAACACCTCTCATACCCACAATTTGCGTAGGTGCTGAGCTTCTGTCAGAGGGAGATGTGTCTCCTGTAGGAAAACTACATCTGGTTTGAATTTAAATTTTTCTTCTTGATCTGAATCCCTGCAATTGTGACTCATTTATCCAGTCAACCACCATCCAGTGTGTGTTTCTTTTGACCATTTTAACCTATTCTTTCTCTGCCAGTTTCAAAATGGGTTATTTCTTTAAAACGTTTGCATCAGAGCCTTCTTTTTCATGCTGAAGATGTCTCTTAGGAATCTGACAATCCAGAATAACCATTAATTTGCAAAACAATAATGTTTAGATACCCTTGGAGAACTGGTAATATATGTATTATTTTTAAAGAAAACATGAGTAAGCAGGCAAAACACATTTTATTTTATTTCTTATGGGATTCATTTTCAACCGCAGGTCATAATGGAATGGCACAATCATAAAACAAATCATGGCAGCAAATAAAAAAAATGAAATGACCCCTGTTCAAAAGTCTGCATCCCCTTAGTTCTTAATACTGTGTATTGCCCCCTGCCATCAATGACAGCATGCAGTCTTTTGTAATAGTTGTCTATGAGGCCGCAAATTCCTGCAGGTGGTATAGCTGCCTATTCGTCTTGGAAAAATGCCTCTAGGTCAGGGGCGCCCACAATTTTTCGTCTGGAGAGTTACTTTTCAAATGACGAGCTCAATGAGATCTACCAACTAAAAAACACCAGCATTCAGGGGTGGGAGGGGGCATGGCTGTGCATTGAAGTCAATGTCACCGCAGCCATGCCCCTCACCCGCAGTGCGATCGCCTGCACCCGGAACGCAGGCACATTAGTGCAAAATAATAGACAGTTTTCTGGCATGATCAGTCATATTTTCAATATCAAAAGTTCACGATTTCTGCCAGCATCAGCAAACGTTTGAGCACAACTGTATGTTTGGTGCTATAAACTGTTTCTTTTGCTGGGTTTCAACTGTGCAACACTATCTGTAACAACCACCAGCACTTTGTGGCAAAGAAATTTGCGGCAGTTTGGCAAGCTAGTGGTCCACAACGCAGTCTGAATGACCCTGGAATAAAACAAGCAACAACAAACAGTAACAAAAAATGGTTATATCTAACTGGCTTTATTAGGATACAGAAAAGAAAGAACACCATGAATATGTGACTGCAGCAAAGAGAAGCTTCTTGAAAGTTCACAAAATAAAACGATAAGCAGTACTTATGATATTGCTTAGTGCCTGAGGTGACTGTAATGTAATGTAATAAATTCAACACAACTGTCTGTAGGATAAAAAAATATGTGACTTTATTAGATCACACAAGGTCATCAATAGTTTAAAAAAAGGAATGCAGATAACAGTCCAAAATATAAACGTTAAGTACAAGAAAAGATTAAATTGAAGTAACTTATAAAAAGTATGCGTTAGTCAATGAGCTACCAGCTCTGATCAAGTATTCTGACAGCAGCCGGTGGCCTCTGTCAGAATACAATGCAAACAGCAGGATTCCTTGATCGACACACACTTAGAGTTGATGGAGGAGTCTGCTCTATTTTTTTCGTTCAGCCCACAGTGTATGGCCAGCCTAATGCCAATAAATTGTCTTAACTCTCAAACTGAATGCTTACTTTGGTTGCCCTGAGGCCTTACTAGTTTAGTTCACTTTACAATCTCCAGCATAACACATTTAACTGTTCAAAAGCCCTCATTCAAACATTTAAGCCTGCCAAAGAGGCATTTTTTGGGCCCATATATTCAATTTCCTTTTAAATCAATATCAAATCATTATATCTTAATTCTCCCCTGAAAATATGATACTTAAATCATATTTTGAACATCAAAATCATTCACCTCAATCATATCACATTTACACTGGTTTTGATGTAATTGTTCCAAGGGTTTCATTTTCTGGTTTGAGACAACAAGGTTAGAAATATGTTTAAAAGAAATGTTATCTTTCAATATTTCTTCTCATTTCATCTTTGATAACTTTGTACAACCTTCTCATTTTGGCCGTTAAACTTATCTGGAATAAATTACATAATATAATGATAAATGTAATGATTAATGGATACGTGAAAATATTTTCTGCTGCAGAAGCAACTGAAGTTTTTCCTCACATAGTTACAGTATGTTTGAAGTTCTATCTCTTGTAGATTCCCTTGCTCATGTTTAAATGTTATATCTGCTTTCTGAAGTTCTTGAGATGCAGCAGTCAATACACTTTAATCCTTCTGGATAAGATCAGTCCATTCCTTCTATAGAAATTCACCTACTTGAGATATATTATACTGTATGAGACAAACACTAACATACACTGGTAGAACTTTCATACAAAACATTTCAGCAGAACATTTGATAATTGCATCAGATTCATGCCAAATGTTCAAAATTTTGTTTGATTTTAACATTTGATTTTGGAAATGAATGGAGTTTCTCAAACAAAAACCACATTCACTGTTAGAAGGAGCCAGATGGATTTTTTTTTTTATTTGAATGAATGAAATTAAATTTTTCTGTCACTACAATCAAAATCGATTGTCCATTTAACCCCATTAACTATTATACTGTTCGATTTTCTATCTTGTTTGTCATCTTTTATATATAGATATCCTACAAATGTGTCAATAAAGATTTTCTGTTTACTTACTATACTTGATGTTACATCTCTTGACCAAATTGTAGAATGATTTACCTTTAAAACATGTACCAGTCTTATTATGTACATAGGATCCTAGCATTTTAACAACATTAGTTTTATACTCTCTTCTGCCACATGCTTCAATGTCACAAGGTAAGAAAGAATTCCATGTAATAAGTCACGCCATAACCTTTGCAAACAAATCCTATTAGGTCCACAGCTGTATCAATCTTCTCTTCATTAAATCCTAATGTATGCATCTTATTCCTGGGACGTGTTGTCTCTCTTATGTAAAATCTCTAACGGGTGTTAACCTCTGCATCCCTGGAAACGTTTCATATGTTACCATAGTCTGTACTGTCACTGGAGAAAAAAGGAGTCCTGAGATGGTGAATTTTCTCTGCTCAATACTTTTCTCTTTTGAGATCATCTTTTCTTCTTTTTGAAGTTTGTGATCTTTCCATTCCTGAATTTCAGAAGCCATTTCTAAAAAAAAGAAATGCAGCATCATTATCTTGGCATAAACAATTTACATTGGTCAATGTGAAACAAATTATTTTTGCTGTCTAGGGGCATACTTCTTTTACTTCTGTTACTAATTGGAACAAACGGTACAGCATCAACCCATGTATTGCATTCTGTATAGCAACATTTCTGCAGTTCTAGACTTGATGTTCTGTTCAGTTTTTCCCCAATTCCTGTGGATTGTGAATGGTATGGCGCATTTAATTCCTGTTCTGTTCCCACATTTTGGAGGCTTTGTCATTTTGGTGTGGGATTGACTTGAGCACAGATAACACGAGATTGATTCACATTTTCCACAGCTTCATCCGATGCAGAACACCCTTGAAATCATGACACAGAAATCTAATTTTTCACAAACAAAAGGACATTTTGGATCACCCAAAAAAGCAGTAAGTGCAGCAAAGCTCTTCTGCAAATGAGGGGTTCTGTGTGTTTGTTTTCGTAACTGCATTAACTGGAACTGGTTCAGAATAAATGACTCTCCTTGAAGCGCTGCATCTTTTGCTAAAATATCAGATGTTCTATGGTATTTAACTCATCATTGTTTTGTCTATGCAGTGGTACTTAAACAATTGCATAGCCACAAGAATAGTTCACAATTTGATTATATTGTTTCCTTATGCATTAGAACTTTATCAGAAGCATCCACAAAAGCTCTTCTTTTCCAAATTGATATATAAGCTTTAAGAGAATGCAAAACATATGAGCTGTCACCATGGGGTTGATTGTTAAATCAAAAAGGCTGTTCACTTTGCAAGGGAATATGCAGTGAGCAGGAGATGTTTCCCTTAGTTTTGTGAATGAGATGAAGCTCTGCTGACTTCCATGATCTAATAATGATGTGCAAGCAAAAGTACTGGGGTTTTTTGTTTTTTAATTGTTCTTGTACATGATTGTAAATTCTTTGCAAAGTAAAGTTTCCCAACATTCCCCAAGCTAAGGGAAATGTCCCCTGCAAAGTACAAATTCACTTGCAAAGTGAATAGATTATTTGCCATTAGTAAATGAACCCTTATTAATCACTAGAGAACTTATGTTTTCTTCTTTAACTGTAGCTAGTCCTGTTTTATGCTTCCAATTCTGCTCTCTGAGCTACAAAATGTCCTGGCAATGTGTATTGCATGGCATAATTTCTCCCAGGGTACCAAACTGCATAGCCAGGAAAGTACTTTCCTGAAACACAGTATCATGAACTATCCGCAAAGACAGGTTCCTCAATCATCTCCGCCTCCCTGTGGAAAGGAGAAGTGGAATTAGAAGTATTCAAAAAAAATTGTTGAATCCCACAATGTGTTCAGTTGTCTTCGCTGCATAGTTGATACCCATGGATTGTCTAACACACAAAGACACAAAAACCTTTTTCAGTAAGTGTCAAAATCCTGGAAAAGTTTACTAAAATTCCTCCTCCCTTTTGAAGGGAAATCCATAGTAACATGGCTAGATCAATATTTACATTTTAATTTGCTCTCACTAGCTATAGAATGGATAAACTCCATTACTCACCAAATTTGGATGGTTTTCCCCCTTGCAACCGACTCAGTTACTCATGCCACTGGACTCCTGGCCACCGCACGATATGTCTAGTCAAACACGATCAGCTTCTGACTAGGTTGCACAATCGTTCCAAAGCTTGGTCAATTACCAGACTTATCTTCTCCCCATTCGCGCAAATGAAGGAGGGAGGCTCCAAACACACGGGAAAGGCTGACATGTTAGATATTTCAGCACTTATAATATTTCGAAGTGCCTTAGATGATTGCAATTCCATAAATTTGATGAAATGGCCAGCAGGATGAAAAATAAGTGTGACTTAATGGATCACGCAAATTCATCAATAGTACAAAAAATCAATGCAGATAACAGTCCAAAAGTAGAAACATTAAGTACAAAGAAAGATGTATTCAAAATAAAATAATACAATGTATGTGTTGCGTGTATATTTGTGCAGTGAGCAGAAATGTGTATGTT
>NW_017309286.1:26351-49454 GCF_000935625.1 Nanorana parkeri
CTCTGACTTAAGTGTAAATGAGGGACTAATCTGCCCACAATCTTTATTGATAACCTTGATTAAATAATACATTACATCAACATATGCATATTGCAATGAATTTCTAAATTATAGCATTCAGTGAAGTATCCATTACATGTGAATGCCTCAAGAAGTAATGAACCTTAGTTTAGTCCATCAATTAAATCATGTTGACACTTAAACTGAATGCTTGGAGGACTTCCTAGTTTAATTCCCAACCTCTAGTATAATTAGCACAACCAGATGTTCAAAAGCCCACATTCATACATTCAGGCCCTGTTCAATTTGTCCTGCGTCTGCCATCTTGCTGCAATGCATGACAATGGAAATCACAATATTTTTAACTGTTGCCGTTAACACGAATACAACATGTTGCAGAGCAATTTTTGAAAAGGTACAGGTGATTCTTTTGCTGCTGCATGATGCATTTTGGCCCCATAGTCTTCAATGGCAGCCCAGACTGACTGGTGAGACACTATCAAATTTTTCAAGCCCTGTATGTATGTATGTATGTATGTATGTATGTGTATATATATATACACACACATACACAGACATGAGTTTTGTGCTTAAAGTCACCTCAATGTAATACAATGCCTAATGGTGTCACAAAGGCACACTGAAAAATGCAGTATGCACTAGCGTGCTTAAAAGGAGAGTGCTTTTCACTCACCTCATAGTTCTAGCCGACCTGTGATAATGAGACTGTCACAGGTCGCTCAGTAGATCGGGAGGTGAGCGAACATATACCGGCGTTCACTCACCTCTCGATCCTGTCACGGCTCTCTGCCGTGGCAGGGGAGGGGCTGGATTCCCCCTCCCCGCTCCGATCCACCAGCGCTGACTGGCGGAACGGACGGGGGAGGGGGCGGGTACAGCTGGCTCTGCCTCTAGATAGGCAGAGCCAGCTGTCAGTTACGCAGCTGGGGGGATCCCGGCACAATTGTCGGGATCCGTTTCAGAGTCTCAGTACAGCAGCTCGCGGTATACTGCGGCGTCTCAGTATACCGCGAGCTGTAGCTCGCGGTATACTGAGCCTAGGGTGACGGGAGGGCGCTAGTTTGTGTCCTCCCGTTACCCTAAGTAGAACTATGGGGAAAAGTATTTTTCAGGGATCCATACATTTTAATTCATTTGATATCAATATTGAAGCAGAATCAATAATTTGGAAATTGTTATATCTTAATTCTTCACCCTAAAATTAATTTTTTTACACAGAAAAATAAAAAACATTGACAAATAATCACTGATTACAAGTAAACAAATATCCTTTGCAGAACAGATCTACTGTATCATTAGGGAAAAGAGCTGTACTGTTTCTGAGCCACCTACAATCCATGTGTAATCATTAGTAGTGAAACTGCAGAGGAGAACAATTTTGCAAATGTTGAAAGGTTTACTTAACCAACATTTCTCCATTTATGCCCCAATGCCCCTAGGCTTAAGAGAGACCCAGCTATCTGTCTTTCAGGAAACAACCTCTGCAATACAGGAAGGCAAGGCTCAGGAACCCAGTACCCCAGCAGAGCCACACAGAGGGCGACTGCTGACTTCAAGGCCATCCAGTCAGGATCAAAGAAACAAACATTGCGCTGACCCAGGCGGTAAGAAACACAATCAAAAACTGAGGGACGCCTACTAGAGGCGGGGTGACCCGCCCTCTCTAGTCCTTTGTTTGTGGTGTGTGTCGCTTTTTCTCTCTCTGCTCCCCTACCCTTTTTCTCTGCACTCTTTTCTTCACTCCCCTTTCATTTCTCTTATTCCCCTTCTTGATTCCTCTGTCTTCTCCCCCCACCCCCTCCCCCTTTATCTTTCCTTTCCCTGTCCCCCTCAGTCTTATACCCCCGGAATGGCGGCCACGAGGTCGGAAGCACTGGACCTTAAACTCTGTACCTACAATGCTCGGGGTCTAAATGTGCCATCAAAGAGAGGCCAGATCTTATACCATCTGCATAAGGCTAAAGGTGCAGGTGATATTGTTCCAGGAGACACATTTCCATAGTCCACATGTGCCCCAATGTGCTAACAGATATTTCAACAGATGGTACCATAGCCCTAACAGTATACAAAGATCTAGGGGTGTCTCCATTGCCTTACACAAGTCTCTCCCGGGGACGGTCTTGGACCAGCGCTTGGATGAGTTTGGTAGGTATATATTGCTTAAGCTGCCACTCTGGGGTAGGACCTATACACTGGCGAACTTTTACATCCCAAACACTATCCAAATCACGGCCCCTGTCCGATACCTGAAAATATTAGCAGACTAATATGCTTTGCGGAGGGTACGGTCCTTGTCGGGGGGCACTTTAATCTTACGCTGGAACCCGGTCTAGACTCCTCGATGGTTCGTTCCACACTATCCTTCTCCAAACTACGTATACTCAAGAAACACATCCCTGACCTTCAATTGGTAGATATCTGGAGGGTTCTTCATCCCTTGACTTGTGACTATACCCATTACTCTGCGCCCCATCGGTCTTACAGTAGGCTTGACTACATTTTTGTTTCCCATTCGGTCGTGGATTGGTTCCCTAATTGCGACATAGACCCCGCGGTGTGGTCCGACCATGCCTCAGTCACGCTCTCTTTGCAGATCCCGCACTCCTAGCCGACCCGGTGTGTGCTGCGGCACTCTCCCTGGAGATTCGGCGGTTCTTGGAGATCCATGAGCACAACCCTACCCCCCTACCGACCCAGTGGGAAGCCCTTGAGGTGGTCCTCCGGGGTACCCTGATCCAACACGGCTCAAGGCTGAAGCGGGAACGTTCTCAGTCCATACGCGACACATTTCAGTCTCTTAGGGATCTGGAAAACGCGCCACAAAGGCTCTCCTGATCCAGAGGTTTTGCTCCAACTCTCACAGACTAGGCAGCGGCTGTTGGGACTTCTGAATCTCTCGACCCGCCGATATGCCGACAAGTTGCCATTTCGAGCATATGAATTCAGGGATAAATGCAATAGGACCCTACACCCTAGATCCGCTCTTACTTTCATACCACAGATCCGAACATCTCCAGATATCATGGTTCAATCGCCCTCGGCGATACAGAAGGCATTTAGTGAGTTCTATGAGTCTTTATATAACATCCCAGAGAGCGACCCGAATGCCCAGGATCGGGAGACCCGTTTGTCCTCCTATATACGGGATACTACTCTGGAAGACTCGGTGGCCGAGGACTTGGAATCCCCTTTCACCATGGATGAACTCCACTGTGTCCTGAGGTATATGCCGGCAGGCAAGAGCCCGGGACCGGATGCGTTTTCTGCCAAGTTTTACAAACAATATCAGGATCTCTTATCGCCACTTCTCCTGAGGGTCTTTAACTCTATCGCATTAGGATCTGCTTTTCCAGCTCAGGCATTGGAGGCACATATTTCCCTGATCCCTAAACCTGAGAAGGATCACACCCTTTGTACTAATTATCGCACCATCTCGCTCATCAACGTTGATCTGAATTATTTTTCCAAATTGATAGCCAATCGCCTCCAGCCTATACTTCCCAGCTTGAGTCACTCTGACCAGGTTGGGTTTGTGTGGGGGTGGGAGGCCAGGGACAATACCATCAAAACTGTCCTGCTCATGCAACACGCCCCGAGACTTCCAAAACCCCCTTGTGTCTCCTGTCGGTCGACGCCGATAAGGCTTTCGACCGACTCAGTTGGCACTTTCTTCAACACTCCCTGTTGCAGGTAGGAGTTCGGCCACAGCTCTTACGCAACATTATGGCGCTTTATTCTAACCCGACTGCTCAGGTCCGCATCAATGGCTCTCTTTCCCCACGGTTTAAGATCTCCAATGGTACCAGACAGGGAAGCCCACTATCTCCATTGCTCTATGTACTAACTATGGAACACCTGGCGGTGGCACTTCGCAGGAATTTGGCGATACCGGGTCTGTCAGTGGGGCCTTTTCAGCCCAAATTAGCTCTCTTTGCAGATGACCTGTTGATCTATGTCACCCATCCCCATACCTCCATGCCATCCATTCTCCAGGAGTTCTCCTGCTTTGGTTCGCTTAGCAACTTCAAGTTGAACCTCACGAAAGCAGAGATCCTGAATGTATCCTTGGATGAGGACAGGCTATCCCAGCTTCGAACTAACTTTCCATTTCGCATCTGCCAAGCCTCAGTAAAATATCTGGGAATCCATCTCTCTTCAGACATTTCTCAGCTCTTTGCCCTCAATTATCCCCCTCCTCCAGCGAACTGCTCTGGATCTATCCGCGTATGATCGTAAGAACATCTCCTGGCTGGGAAGGATCCATACTCTCAAAATGGACGTGATCCCCAGATTCCTATACCTCTTTCAGGTTTTACCGATCCTCCCTCCTTCTTTCTTTAAGAAACTACGCCAATTATTTACGAAGTTCATTTGGGGCTCCTCCCGCCCCCGTGTGAATTACAAAACCCTGTCTTTGCCTAATCGTAAGGGTGGTGCCGGATATACGCCTTTACCATGCAGCTTTCATAGAATAGATGACAAGCAATGGGTTCAACTTGAAGGGGTGCTTGCAGGATCCGATCTGCAGGCCCTGCCTTGGATCCTCCCAAAGTCTTGTGCCCCGTCATCCTCTTTCCTGGTCTTAACCCAGCGTTCCCCCACTGTTCCTCATTCGGTAGATGGACCAAGGACTCCCACAGGCGTTTAGTGGTGGCTGTCCGGGACTCCACAGTAATTCGCTCATCCAGTGACGAATGGTTGACAGACAATTTTGTTCTTTTGTCTCCTTTTGGAAGCAGCCCGTACGGCCTTTGACTCCCTCCTTCTGCAGTCCTCTCTTCCAAGACATACTGTCTCGCTACTCTACTCTCTTCTTTCCTCCTGCCCTTCCTCAGAGCCTCAGAGCTATGTCTCGGTGTGGGAACAAGAACTGGGACTTCCCATCGAGGAGTCAGACTGGGAGAAATCCTTTGTCCTTTCTCACTCACTCTATTGCCTGCAAGGCACACGAAAAAAATCTGAGAATTCTGACCAGGTGGTATAGGTGCCCAGCGGTGCTCCACCGGTTTTAACCACAGGTCCCGGACTCCTGCTGGCGTTGTCAGGCTTCTCCAAGCCATATGACACATATTTGGTGGAGTTGCCCTCCTATTAAAGAGTTCTGGCAGGCAGTGTTAGATGTCCATCACCAAGTGACAGGTACAGTGATTCCCAACGACCCCCGGATTGCATTGCTAATCATGGTACCAAGTTCCCTAAAGTCCGTAAAGAGGGGCCTCCTGCGGCACTTTCTCACAGCCGCAAGGGCAGTTATTCCCCGGCACTGGCGTACACCTGTGCTCCCTACCTTGGTGGAGTGGACTGTGGAAGTGGACCGTATTGCGGACCTGGAGCGGCTGAGCATGACACCAGAGATAGGTACACTGTCACATGGTCCGTATGGCTAGACTTCCGAGCCTCAGCTACATTCTCGGCTGGGGTCCTCTCTTAGGCATTATGAGTGCCTCCTGGAGGCCCATGATGCTCTGACGGGGGGGGGGCCCGCCTGGGCTCCTCTGAGTACTGACCTCCCTCTGTACTCAGCTCCTTCTTATCTTCTCTCCTCTCTACTTAGCTTCCCTACCCTTCTTCCTTCCTCTGGTTCTCCATCTGCTCTCTCCCCTGTTTCTTTGTTTTGCTCGCTCTTTCAGCCTTGGTGGCATCCTTCCTTTGTTATTTACCTTTTCTGTTTTAGCACATGGTCTGCCCTGATGGAAGGTTCCCTTCTGCAAGTTAGTTTGGACACAGTAGCCACCGGACAGGGCTTATACGCCCTCAACTGGATACGGCCTCCCGAAGCATCCCCATCTGGAGGGTCGGTACCTCAAGCCGCACAAGCGGCACAGCACAGTGGGACCCCCACGGATCAAGCTCATCCTTTATTCTAGACCAGTGGTTCTCAACCTCTCTAGGGCCGGGACCCCTTGGTAACATTTGCCAAGTTGTGGTGACCCCCCAACGGTAAAATTTAGGGATGACACGGCTGCTGCAGCGACATCTGGCGATGTGGCGGGAGAAATGACACTGCTGCGCTAGGAGAGGGCTGAGGGAGGATCTCACCTTATTATTGTCTGTTTTTTATATTTTTCTTATTTTCTAATAATTTGTTTCTTCTTTTCTTTTTAATCGCTTTTTTATTTTTAAAATTCTTTTATTTTTATTTCTTTAATAATTTTTTTATCGATTTTTTTCCCACTTAACTTCATTGCTATCACACAGAGGTAACAAGCCACCTGTGTAATAGCAATTGGAGGTGACAGGTTCTCTTTATCGACCCTGTCACCTCCAATACAGGAGTCCTAGCACAGCACTGTGCTGGAACTTCTGTTACAGGTGAGAGGGGAAGACTGCTATACCCTCTCACTGTGCACACGGAGCGGCAGGTTTACTTTTAACCCTGTCGGAAAAAAAAAAAAGAAAACGAGGATGTGTAGTCTTGACTGTGTCCTAGCTTGTGGATCTTTTGTGTTTCAAGTACTGTTGTACAGCAACTTTGATTTTTGTATGTCAAGCCTATACTGTATACCTTGTAAAACCATTAATAAAACCTTATTGTACTTAAAAACCTAGGGACGAGGGGGGTGGGAGGGGTTTTTAACCTTGTCTGATTGTGTTTCCTGTAGACTGAAGAGCCAATCATCTCTCAGGTTGCTGTCCTGGAAGATGATTGGTGAAATGCTAGCTTTTAAGAACTCTGTTTTGTATGTGGCTAGGCAAACTGTCCCCCTTTTAAAAAGTGATTATACCTGGTAATTGAATGCTCAGACACTGAGAATTAAATTGTGGGAGTCAGGGGCATATATGGCTATATTAATTTGCATTCTTTAGATAGATTATAAATCTGATTAATTTGACCGAAGCACCGCATACCTCAGAATTTCCAAGTACAAACCTCCAATTCGGAGTTGGGACTTTCAAAGTGCCAGACAACTACATGAATATTAAAATCAATTTAATTTATTAGAAATAATAAACCCAGGTAAAAACATATTAAGAAATATAGAAAAGTCGCATACATTGATTTCAAGCTGCTGATATCCACTTCAATACCAATTACATCTTAATAACTCTATCAGCTCACATATACTGTATAGACCATACATGGTTTAGAGTGAAATCAGCCAATATAACATAGGCACAAGACAAGTGGTATTATAAGCGGTTTTCACCACATACTGCAGTTGTTCTGCTAGAGCGTCCCAATAATACATAAATAACAACACTAGAAAGCTACATACCGAAGTGAAAAAGTAGAATGACCCAAATAGGAATTGAAATGGCAGTTAGATATCGCTGGGTAGCTACATTCCACCTGAATGAAACTGCCAGTATATACCCAATGACCAGGGTCCAGATCTGGGGGGAAAACAAATTACAATACATGATATAAAAAAAAAAAAGGTACAAAAAGATTCTATATGCAGTAAATCTATAAATTCCACTGTGTCAGTTACAGCTTCCCCCTGATCAACTAAACCATATGAACCTTTATGCTATCCATACAATCACTGCAAAGCACATGTGTACCAAATGTACCTATACAGTATATCACAGAGTGGCTTTCAGGCTTTCAATGTCCAGTTTATCCATTCCAAGGCCTTTTTATTTTTAATCAGATACTTTTTATCAAATTTTTCTCAGGTTCAACAAAAGTACAAAAATAGTACAAAAATAGTACAAACACCAACTGCCTTACGTCCATCACAGAACCAAAAACAGTGATTTACATACATAGTATGAAAACAGCAAGGAACCAATAGTTTGCAAAAGACAATAAATTTGATCAAAGGCCATTTCAACATCAGTAGATGACAACATGGTTCAGGATTTGCTCTTGTGGTGTAGTTTTTGTTGACACACCAATAGAGGCTAGATGGGGCTTAAGATATGAGCAACAACTTTGCAAACAGGATAATAAGGAAAGGGACTGTGGGGTGGGGTGGAGGAATTAGTCTCCCACTGTGGTTTCCACTAAGCACAGTTAATTTCTGGTACCTTTTTTATTTTTGAAACTAGTGATTTGCATTTTCAGGCTGTTCATGCAATTATAGACCATGGTTCCGAGTGGTTCACGAACAGTCTGGGTTTGGATGTAGCACTAGAATGGCGGAACTCCAATCTAAAACATGAACTGTGGCAAGCAGAGATATACCTAACCAGCTGTTTGGTTAGAGTGGGCCCTCTACCTCCCAGTAGGGTCCCCAACGTCGTTCAGTGTCTCTCTCCTCTTCTTTCTCCTCTTCTTAAGAAGAACTGCTCTATAGCATACTCTGTTACACTTTTCATAATTGCTACATCACAGCACACATTCAAACAAAACAGTGATTACATGTTCATTTAAAAAAAGAAGGACATAGAGACCCTTCCCCTTTCCTTTGCATGTATAAATGCACTATTCAATTATATTAGACCATTCATATAATATCAAAGGGTAGCTAAGGTTTATTTATTGCTTATTGCTAAAAAGTCCAGGGATGTTAATTTATTATTCCAGAAAACGGTCTTATCTTAAAACATCTGGAGTCCAGATTGAGGCAGCAGTATTGACAAAGCTTCACTATGATCCTCTTTAGGCTAGTTTCAGATGTGAGCGATCCCGGGACGTGTGAAAAATGAATGGGTGTGACTAGGGCAAGTTCACACCGGATCCATTGTGTTACGTTGGAAAAAAAGTTTCACCGCAATGTAACGTAACACAACGGAACGGAGCAGTGTGAACTGGCCTCATTCTAACCCATTCATTTTTCAGTGCCCCTCCGTTAGAATCTGTTTAAAAATGTATCGCAACGCAATGGATTGCAATGCAATGTATCCAGTGTGAATAGCCCTAAAAATGCACCTCTTGTGCGAAGAACCCTTTCACTCTCCTACCTCAATCGAAATAAAACATGAGCAGGCAGCACCCAAATTAAATAATTTAAAATGACACAGAGGATGGTTGAAAAAATAAACTTTATTTAGGATCTGCTTTGTAGTTGCACATTTTTAAAGGTGCTGCACGAAGGTTTCCAAGTATGCTGTCAATCTTATATGCAAAACTTCCAATGGGGTATGCAGTAAACATAGCAAAAATGGATTATGTTTAACTTAATATGCAGGAATTCCTGGGCATTCTGTCAGCGTTACCCAGCAGGTTCTTTGTCCCTTTCGGAATTAACCAACAAGGAGAAAGTTTAAAGTAGAAGTGAACCCAAACCTTTTTAGTTTTGGATAGCGTATAACCTCTGTCAGATTTTTTTTCTGGCACCTGTGTGCCATTGGGGACATTTCCTTTCACTTCCTGTCCAATAGCCACAACAGGAAGTCAGAAGAAATCCCTCCAAAATTAGGGAAATACCTGGTGGTCAGCAGGGTCACCAGAACTAGTGTCCCCATCGAAGTTCCCCACTATTTCTGTTCTGATGACAACCCACAAGTTTGGATTTTTCTTTTACTTTCACTTTTAGTCACTAGGACAAATAGAGAGGTTTGACTCTCACTAACAAGGACACCGACAGCAATAAAAACCTGACAGGTGTTGAAACCTCTCTCTACTCATCCAAAAGTACATAAAAAAAAAAAAATAGTTTTGGCTTCAATTGCACTTTCAATTTTCTATTCTTTTTCTAGCCTTTTTCACAGGTACTGCCCCAGAGGAGCCATTTTGTCAGTGTATGCTAACCACAGGGATGCTATGCTAAGTGGACAAGTATTTACTGTATGAACTCACATAGTTGATGATACATACTTTACCTACTGCCTACCCAAGGACTTCTAGAATTTACTGGACATATTGTATCAATGAAGGGCATAATTTAAATCCTATGGCCCCAAAATGCATCTCAGACCTCTGGTTTTCACCCCATTACCAACACCTAAGATACACAAAAAAGCCACACACGTGATTTTATTTTCTTGGCATTTAAAAGGTTAAACTATTTGTTGCCAGTCACCTCATTAGCAGCACATAATTTTCAGTGTGCTCCAAAAGAGGTGGAAGTTACCTAATTACCATAACATGGTGGGGAGCACCATGACAAGCATTCCGGAATCTGGTTCACAGCTGTACCCCAAGGAGTTATTCTAAACGTATAGCTAAGCCACTGAACCCTGTTATTGGTTTACAAGAGTGCAGTACTTACTCACACTATTACTATTACTCACATTCTTATATCACCTGTTTCTAAAAATAACTTTATCACTAAATTGTAAAGTCTTGCATTGCATGAATTTTGTAACACTAACTACAAACAGCTGATAAATAATGACTGCTTGTCCTTCAAATATCTGCCTAAATCAGACTTTGCACCTAAATAGCAATGTCTGATTTTTTCAGTGTAACCCCCTTCTCTCCTGCATGCAACTTAGGTGAAGGTGATGTCATCCTCCTTTCAACAAGCACCAGTCAGTGTCTCTCTCCTCTTCATTCCTTAATTCCTTTAGTTCCCTTGCCTCTGTTGTAAGAGAAAAGGGGAGGGCTTGGCAATGTGAACATTACATGTGATCAAAGTGATAACCAATGCCAGCGATTACAAGACACAAAGCCAGTCCAATCAGCACTATACCTAAAGCTTCTGCTCTCCACTGTACTGACAACAGGAGCAGTGCCTTCTGTCTCCACACACACAAGCACGGGAGGACATACAGGTATGTCCTTCCAGAACAAATGGGCAGCCTACCAGCTGTTTGTGTACAAATTGCGAGTCCACAGGAGTTTAAGCATAAGACTTGCAAAGAGAGGCTGAGATCAGAAAAGGTAAAATATAAGTAACTGCACTAAAGGTTTATTTAGCTTTTAGCCCGCATTCACACCTAGGCGTCCGTGTTTTCACGTATATTGGCACGCACTTTCGTCTAACATATCTAGTGTGTCTAGCATGTCTCTGCACACGTTAGACGTGTGCACATGAACACGCAACACTTTAGCTGGCAAATTGAGCCTTTGCGTGTAAAAACATGCAAAAATGCACCACTTGTGTCGTGTGTTTCCAGGTGCTTCAATTGAAGTCTATGGGGGTAAAAGCACTGTAATCTGCCAAAAAGAAGCTCATGTACTTTTTCCATCATTCTGCATTTTACAGCTTGTGACAAAAGGTTCAGGTGTGAACAGGGGCCTTTAAAACTAAATGGGACTTCTTGTGTTGAGTGCTTATCTTTGAGCGTCAAAATGCCTAGGTGTGAGTGGGGCCTTAATATTTATCTGTCCTGTTGCCAATCTCTATCATGAAGAATCTTCAACACCCAACATTTCTGAGAGTGCCAGATTCTTGGTCCCCCTCTGCAGTTTGAGCCCCTAGATCACAATAAGGGCAAATGGATCAAACCACAGTGCTCAACGGGACACCAGGCTTCCAGAAATGTGTTGGATGCTGAAATTCTTCCGTCACTGTAGTTCTTCAAGCAGATCCCCAGTTAACACATCCAAGAGCTTGAAGAGTCTGGAGAAGGCAGCAAAGTGAACAATCTAGGACAACATAGCTGAACTGGAAAAAAAATTTAAATCGGCAATGCTGTCTTAGATTGTTCACTTCTCCTGCCTTCTCCAAACTCTTCACCCTCTAGTGAACAACCCTGTTAATCCTCTGCTGCGCTCTATGGTTTAATTTGCTGATCCCTACATTGTCTGCACGTGGAAAAAAAAACAGACTCCGCACGCTTCATCACTTCTGAACTTTTTCAAGAGCAAATTCTGAATGTGGCTCAGTGGTTAGCACTTCTGCCTTCCAGGACTGAGGTGCTTGGTTCAAACCCTGTCCAGAAGACTATCTGCATGTTCTCATGAATTTAATCGCTCTTGAAAAAGTCCAGAAGTGAGGAAACGCTGGGGATCTTTTTTTATGATGTTTCACTCCTGTTCAGACTGCTGAGTGGAGTTTCACTTGGAAGTTGTGGGAGATATTATGCAGATTTATCCTATTTAAATGTAAGTGTACTGGTTTTAAATGATTTGTTTAATGGTTTTATGTTATGACCTTTTACTGTTCTGTTCATGAGGAAATATTGAAAAAGTCACCATTTCAACACTGATGCGATTCACCCTGTCTGTGTGGTGAGAAGTCATCTGAGAGATAACATCAACATGGACCGTTTGCTATAACCGAAGTATATTTATACTCAGTCACATTTTTTCCGGTGAGAGCCATATCTGAAGGGGCAGGTTGGGATTCACTAGAACTGATGGAATGCTGAGAAACGTTCTGAAGATTA
The DNA here is from genome assembly GCF_000935625.1 of Nanorana parkeri. NCBI lineage: Eukaryota > Metazoa > Chordata > Amphibia > Anura > Dicroglossidae > Nanorana > Nanorana parkeri. The sequence continues at coordinate 38,538 of NW_017309286.1, forward strand.
TCTGAAAACTGGCATAGAATTTAAAACACTGGTTTATTTTTTTCACAAAAGGTTTTTGTGAGCACATTGTGGACATTTTTTTGTTGTCTTTCACATTATTTATCATAATTATGATCACGCATATCTATTGGTTTAGAGTGTAGCACATAGGGACCAGTATTAGTTTGCTAGCGCTGTGATTTGAGAATACATTTATTTCACAATGCCTGTTCTCAATACTTCACGTGATGGTGGTGCCTTTAAAGCTGAACTCTGGGATAATTAAATATTGTCTAAATACAAGAGCTGTGTGTTTTAACTTGAACATCGGTGTGCTTTGTGTATTTCTTCCAGACCTGATAAATAATCCACTGTGAAGCTTTTCCTTTATGCAGGAACTTCCTGTAATAAAGACCAGTCACTGTTGCGCTCTCTCTCCTTCTGCAGGGTGACTGGTCTAGTCTGTGCCCTGTCCTGTAGTGGGTTGGGCCTGTGTGCTCCCTCTGCTCAGGATATGTGCTGCACAGTGATGATACCACTGCTATTTTTATAAAGATGACTTCTGGTGCATACAAAAGTAGATTTACACTCACTGACCACTTTATTAGGTACACCTCTTCAACTGCTTAACACAAATATCTAAATCAGCTAAATCACAGGGCAGTAACTCAATACATTTAGGCATGTACACATGATCAAGATGGTCTTCTGAAGTTCAAACCGACCATCAGAATGGGTAAGAAAGGTGATTTAAGTGATTTTGAACATGGCATGGTTGTTGGTGACAGATGGGCTGGTTTGAGTATTTCAGCTGCTGCAATTTCAGAACTGCTGATCTACTGGGATTTTCATACACAACCATCTTTAGGGTTTACAGAGAATGGTCTGAAAAAGAGAGAATATCCAGTGAGCTGCAGCTCTCTAGGCAAGAATATCTTGTTGATGCCAGAGGAGAATGGGCAGACTGGTTCAAGCTGATAGCTAGTTCAAGCTAGTTACATCTGAGGTATGCAGAAGAGCATCTCCGAACACATAACACATTGAACCTTGAAGCAGATGTGCTACAGCCACAGAAGACCACACTGAGTGCCACTTCTGTCAGCTAAGAACGGGAAACTGAGGCTACCGTTTGCAAGGGCTCACCAAAATTATAAAATAGAAGATTGCAAAAACGTTGCCTGGTCTGATGAGTCTCGATTTCTGTTGCAGCATTCGGATGGTCAGGTCAGAATTTGATGTAAACAACATAAAAGCATGGATCCATCCTGCCTTGTAGCAATGGTTCAGGCTAGTGGAGCTTCGCATCATGGATGTGCAGCCGACAAATCTTCAGCAACTGTGTGCTGCTGTCATGTCAGTATGAACGAAACGTTTCCAGCACCTTGTTGAATCAATGTCACAAAGACTGAAAGCAGTTCTGAAGACCAAAGGGGTCCAACCGGGTACTAGCAAGGTGTACCTAATAAAGTGGCCAGAGTGTATATCCTTTGTGGCTGTTGAGGAATATACTTAAATGAAAAGGAGTTCAGCTTTAAGATTTAACAAAGATGCTCTAAAGCCGTGGTTCTCAACTGGTGGGTCGTGACTAGAGCTGCAGCTAACGATTATTTTCAAAATCGATTAGCCGATTATTAAGTTTGATTAATCGGTTAAACAATAAAATAATTTTTTTTAAATGGCTCCAGTGATGGACTACTAGTTTGTATTGAAATTGCACTCCATCACAGGAGCAAGCTTGGAGCGGTAGACGTAAAAAAGAAAAAAAAAATATGTGGTGTGCAATATAGTGAAAAGGAAACTGTAAAATTATACAGCAATTAATGCAGATTGGCACCGACTATAGAGGACTACAAATCCCAGCAATAGTACATTATACAGCGCAATGCAGAATACCACCAGCTATAGAGGACTACAACAAATCCCAGCAATAGTACATTATAGCTGGCGCTATTCTGCATTGCGCTGTATAATGTACTGTTGCTAGGTTTTGTAGTCCCCTATAGCTGGCGGTATTCCGCATTGCGCTGTATAACATTATTGCTGGGATCTGTAGTCCTCTATAAAGCGCAGTGCAGAATATCACCAGATATATAGGATTACAACAAATCCCAGCAATACATTATACATACAGTGTATAATGTATTGCTGGGATTTGTATTCCTCTATAGCTGATGGTATATTGCTCTGTATAATATACAGCACAATGTACCATCAGCTATAGAGGAATACAAATCCCAGCAATACATTATAGAGCGCCATGTGTGGGAAAGTGCAGGCTTACCTGAGCAGTCTTCCAGCAACTTGCTTCTGAGATTGGACCTGTCTATCGGTGGCCGTCATCTCCCCATACCTGCTCCTCCTTACTACATCTCCCCGCGTCCCTGTGCCGATCGTGGATGTGGGCGGGCAGTGAGCGTGAGGTGATGAGGAGGTGCAGCGCACAACGTATGTGGAGCCGTGAACAGGGCCAACTGATCGGAAGCCGATTAATCGATTATTTAAAAAAGTTGACAACTTTTTCAATAATCGATTATAATCAATTATGTCGATTAGTTATTGCAGCCCTAGTCGTGACCCAAAAGTGGGTCGCGACCCCATTTTCAGTGGGTCGCGGCATGCATTCCACTGCACTAGGACGTGATCGCCCCCCCCCCTTAGTGCAGTACTGTCAGTTCTCATACCGAGCAGCCATTCAAAATATGCTGTCATCTTGAGGTGGGGTGGGCTAGAGGTATGGCCGCGAGCGAGCTCCATCCATACGTGCATTGCTTACAGCTCCCTCGCATGCACTTTAGAGGTGCCTGGGCTAGAGTGATGTCACATTCTGGCTCCCGATACTTCTGCAGGTAGCTGTACATCCAATGCACGTATAGATGGAGCTCCGTCACAGCACAGCTGCCCACACTGAACCCCTAAATTCTTTTGGGAGTATGTATGCGAGATTGTGTCTGGTTGTGTGTATCTGTCAGTGTTTTAATCGCTAATTACCACACTAATCTCACCTGCTCGCAGTTTGATTGATAGCACCGGAACATGCGATAATGCATTGCCATGCGTTCCAGTGTGGTGCAACTTGGGTCGTGTCTTAATGACCAAGGCCAAATGTGGGTCCTGAGGTTATACAGGTCGAGAACCAATGTTCTAAAGAGAAACTTTACCCTTATCTTGAAAAAACAAAACACACCTTTAGAAATGTTTAGTAATGACAATCTACAAACAACTACTTTTTATTTTCCTCCCCATTCTTCTAACAGTGGCCATTTTTGCTAACGGCGGGTTTTTAGATCTCCCTTTCCTTCCTGGAACTCTAGCACATGTGACCATGCACATCTCAGGGGAGGAAAATGCCTTTCCCTGAGATTTAATAAGATTACGGCCTCATTCACACGAGGAATCAGCCGGGCAGCTCCCGGGAAGGACAGGGGCAGCGTGCGATTATTACGCAGCCCGTCCCTCTCTACGGGACTACGCAGGCGTACGCCGCCCTATGCTGATCCTCCTGCACGTCCGTAAAGGTGTCCCGGCTCGGACGCAGACAGGATCGATCCTGTCAGCCTACGAGTATGGACACCCGCACGGACGTGCAGGGCGGGTGAGCGTAGCGTGGCATACATCTGTGTAGTCCCATAGAGAAGGACAGGGGCTGCGTACTAAACAGACACAGCACCTGTCCTTCCCGGGAGCTGCTCCATACGCCCGTGCATGCAGCACGGAGCTGTACGTGCTGGCCGATTCTCGTGTGAATGAGGCATACAGATGAGATTTCCTAGCAATGCTTTGCTGACTTTAACTTCCCAGGATGCAATGCTTGGGCACGATTCCATCATTTGTGTCAACGAGGACCAGAAAGTAGAAAAAATAAAAAAGTAAAATAACTGTTTAGCTAATGAATGTAAGATGATTTTATATCAACACACAGAGCTGTATGCAGATATGCTTTTAGAGAAAGGGGTAAAAGGTCCACTTTAAGGGCTTGTTCACACCATAGCATTCCACTAAATGCACAGGATCCATGCATTTAACACTTTCTATTCCACAGCACATTGCATTTATTTGAATGGCACCCCAACACACTTTTTGGCAGGAGTGTTTTCCAGCAATAGTACCACAATACAGTGCATTGCGCTGACAAAAAGCAGTGCATGCATTACTTTTTCCAGCACGATGCACATTGTGGTGCTGCATGGCAACGCAACAGCACACCAAAAGGACAGACCAAAAAGTTGAGGTCCAACAAGCAAAGCTATGAATACTCCTGAGAGTGACCTCCAGGTCTGTATTCCCACTGATAAGAAAGTGTTCCTAAGCCATAGAAGATAGCAGCGCTCCATGGAACACTCACCCACTGGGAGCTGAAGTAGTCCAGGCCCCCACAGATCAGGCCGCACACGTAGCCCACTATGTGCCGCACCCCCAGGTAGCTCCCAGCCCAGTACAGCACATAGAGAAGAGGCGCCCCGGCCAGCAATGGCAGTTTACGAGCCACCAGCTCCCCCAAGGCCTCCAGACTGTGGTTGACAAAGCTGACTGGTAACAGCAGAGTGGCCAGGACAATGGGCGATCCCTGGCGCTGGATCCGGGAAAGCCAACGACGGCATGCACCCGTTAAAGTGTGTTTGAAGGGATGCAGGAAGGTGCCGCATAGCGCTGCCCACAGCAGTGGCCGCAGAAATGCCTCCAATATAAAGTACACCAGTATAGCAGCCCCACAGCAGCCGGCTGCGAAGAGCAACGCCCCCGTGTTGTAGAACGCTTGCTTGATGTTCCGATCGAAGCGGAGCTGCAGTCCCTGGGTGAGTGATAACTGGCTGGGCGCGCTCCGGGAGAAGCTTTGCAGAAAGAGCCGGGCCGGTGTCGCATCGCTGGGCTGCGGTGGCGGGCTGGAGCGGCCATGTGGGGCCCCGGAACCGCTTCTCTCCTCATGATCATCCATTGCTAAGGGTGTGTACCAGTCAGTCTTCCTTGTTTATGACACGCCCGCTGTAGATTTCAGGTGGCTGCTTTAACATGGTGACGTCACATAGAGGCGTGGAATAGGACGTGCCTGAGCGGAGAAGTCAGAGTGACGGGAGGTTCTTGGCGGGTGAAGGGCTGGCTCTGGTTGATGGGGGCGGGAATGACATTGGCATCCTATGAGAAAGGCGAGTTTGGATAGCTAGCTTGTCTGTACGGAGGGCGTGTCATTGCGTGTGTCAGAGGGGAGGTAGTAGGCGGGGCTAGCGGTCAGTCAATGAGGGGGATAGAACCTGGAGAGAGTAGGAGGGGCCATGACCATGTTGTGTTGGGACAGAAGAAAGCCAGAAAATGGAAGGGGAGGGCAGCTGTTGTGTCGGCTTCATGACGGGCATCTGAGTGATACAGGCTCTCGCTATGGATGCTGAGTGATGTGCAACCACACGTGGTTAATGCTGTAGGAGAAGGTTTTCCTATTACTTCGGAACTCTTCCTAGTGAACTCATCAAGCTAACGATTATTTTCAAAATCGATTAGCCGATTATTAAGTTTGATTAATCGGTTAAACAATAAAATAATTTTTTTTAAATGGCTCCAGTGATGGACTACTAGTTTGTATTGAAATTGCACTCCATCACAGGAGCAAGCTTGGAGCGGTAGACGTAAAAAAGAAAAAAAAAATATGTGGTGTGCAATATAGTGAAAAGGAAACTGTAAAATTATACAGCAATTAATGCAGATTGGCACCGACTATAGAGGACTACAAATCCCAGCAATAGTACATTATACAGCGCAATGCAGAATACCACCAGCTATAGAGGACTACAACAAATCCCAGCAATAGTACATTATAGCTGGCGCTATTCTGCATTGCGCTGTATAATGTACTGTTGCTAGGTTTTGTAGTCCCCTATAGCTGGCGGTATTCCGCATTGCGCTGTATAACATTATTGCTGGGATCTGTAGTCCTCTATAAAGCGCAGGGCAGAATATCACCAGATATATAGGATTACAACAAATCCCAGCAATACATTATACATACAGTGTATAATGTATTGCTGGGATTTGTATTCCTCTATAGCTGATGGTATATTGCTCTGTATAATATACAGCACAATGTACCATCAGCTATAGAGGAATACAAATCCCAGCAATACATTATAGAGCGCCATGTGTGGGAAAGTGCAGGCTTACCTGAGCAGTCTTCCAGCAACTTGCTTCTGAGATTGGACCTGTCTATCGGTGGCCGTCATCTCCCCATACCTGCTCCTCCTTACTACATCTCCCCGCGTCCCTGTGCCGATCGTGGATGTGGGCGGGCAGTGAGCGTGAGGTGATGAGGAGGTGCAGCGCACAACGTATGTGGAGCCGTGAACAGGGCCAACTGATCGGAAGCCGATTAATCGATTATTTAAAAAAGTTGACAACTTTTTCAATAATCGATTATAATCAATTATGTCGATTAGTTATTGCAGCCCTAGTCGTGACCCAAAAGTGGGTCGCGACCCCATTTTCAGTGGGTCGCGGCATGCATTCCACTGCACTAGGTGAGAGCCCCCCCCCCTTAGTGCAGTACTGTCAGTTCTCATACCGAGCAGCCATTCAAAATATGCTGTCATCTTGAGGTGGGGTGGGCTAGAGGTATGGCCGCGAGCGAGCTCCATCCATACGTGCATTGCTTACAGCTCCCTCGCATGCACTTTAGAGGTGCCTGGGCTAGAGTGATGTCACATTCTGGCTCCCGATACTTCTGCAGGTAGCTGTACATCCAATGCACGTATAGATGGAGCTCCGTCACAGCACAGCTGCCCACACTGAACCCCTAAATTCTTTTGGGAGTATGTATGCGAGATTGTGTCTGGTTGTGTGTATCTGTCAGTGTTTTAATCGCTAATTACCACACTAATCTCACCTGCTCGCAGTTTGATTGATAGCACCGGAACATGCGATAATGCATTGCCATGCGTTCCAGTGTGGTGCAACTTGGGTCGTGTCTTAATGACCAAGGCCAAATGTGGGTCCTGAGGTTATACAGGTCGAGAACCAATGTTCTAAAGAGAAACTTTACCCTTATCTTGAAAAAACAAAACACACCTTTAGAAATGTTTAGTAATGACAATCTACAAACAACTACTTTTTATTTTCCTCCCCATTCTTCTAACAGTGGCCATTTTTGCTAACGGCGGGTTTTTAGATCTCCCTTTCCTTCCTGGAACTCTAGCACATGTGACCATGCACATCTCAGGGGAGGAAAATGCCTTTCCCTGAGATTTAATAAGATTACGGCCTCATTCACACGAGGAATCAGCCGGGCAGCTCCCGGGAAGGACAGGGGCAGCGTGCGATTATTACGCAGCCCGTCCCTCTCTACGGGACTACGCAGGCGTACGCCGCCCTATGCTGATCCTCCTGCACGTCCGTAAAGGTGTCCCGGCTCGGACGCAGACAGGATCGATCCTGTCAGCCTACGAGTATGGACACCCGCACGGACGTGCAGGGCGGGTGAGCGTAGCGTGGCATACATCTGTGTAGTCCCATAGAGAAGGACAGGGGCTGCGTACTAAACAGACACAGCACCTGTCCTTCCCGGGAGCTGCTCCATACGCCCGTGCATGCAGCACGGAGCTGTACGTGCTGGCCGATTCTCGTGTGAATGAGGCATACAGATGAGATTTCCTAGCAATGCTTTGCTGACTTTAACTTCCCAGGATGCAATGCTTGGGCACGATTCCATCATTTGTGTCAACGAGGACCAGAAAGTAGAAAAAATAAAAAAGTAAAATAACTGTTTAGCTAATGAATGTAAGATGATTTTATATCAACACACAGAGCTGTATGCAGATATGCTTTTAGAGAAAGGGGTAAAAGGTCCACTTTAAGGGCTTGTTCACACCATAGCATTCCACTAAATGCACAGGATCCATGCATTTAACACTTTCTATTCCACAGCACATTGCATTTATTTGAATGGCACCCCAACACACTTTTTGGCAGGAGTGTTTTCCAGCAATAGTACCACAATACAGTGCATTGCGCTGACAAAAAGCAGTGCATGCATTACTTTTTCCAGCACGATGCACATTGTGGTGCTGCATGGCAACGCAACAGCACACCAAAAGGACAGACCAAAAAGTTGAGGTCCAACAAGCAAAGCTATGAATACTCCTGAGAGTGACCTCCAGGTCTGTATTCCCACTGATAAGAAAGTGTTCCTAAGCCATAGAAGATAGCAGCGCTCCATGGAACACTCACCCACTGGGAGCTGAAGTAGTCCAGGCCCCCACAGATCAGGCCGCACACGTAGCCCACTATGTGCCGCACCCCCAGGTAGCTCCCAGCCCAGTACAGCACATAGAGAAGAGGCGCCCCGGCCAGCAATGGCAGTTTACGAGCCACCAGCTCCCCCAAGGCCTCCAGACTGTGGTTGACAAAGCTGACTGGTAACAGCAGAGTGGCCAGGACAATGGGCGATCCCTGGCGCTGGATCCGGGAAAGCCAACGACGGCATGCACCCGTTAAAGTGTGTTTGAAGGGATGCAGGAAGGTGCCGCATAGCGCTGCCCACAGCAGTGGCCGCAGAAATGCCTCCAATATAAAGTACACCAGTATAGCAGCCCCACAGCAGCCGGCTGCGAAGAGCAACGCCCCCGTGTTGTAGAACGCTTGCTTGATGTTCCGATCGAAGCGGAGCTGCAGTCCCTGGGTGAGTGATAACTGGCTGGGCGCGCTCCGGGAGAAGCTTTGCAGAAAGAGCCGGGCCGGTGTCGCATCGCTGGGCTGCGGTGGCGGGCTGGAGCGGCCATGTGGGGCCCCGGAACCGCTTCTCTCCTCATGATCATCCATTGCTAAGGGTGTGTACCAGTCAGTCTTCCTTGTTTATGACACGCCCGCTGTAGATTTCAGGTGGCTGCTTTAACATGGTGACGTCACATAGAGGCGTGGAATAGGACGTGCCTGAGCGGAGAAGTCAGAGTGACGGGAGGTTCTTGGCGGGTGAAGGGCTGGCTCTGGTTGATGGGGGCGGGAATGACATTGGCATCCTATGAGAAAGGCGAGTTTGGATAGCTAGCTTGTCTGTACGGAGGGCGTGTCATTGCGTGTGTCAGAGGGGAGGTAGTAGGCGGGGCTAGCGGTCAGTCAATGAGGGGGATAGAACCTGGAGAGAGTAGGAGGGGCCATGACCATGTTGTGTTGGGACAGAAGAAAGCCAGAAAATGGAAGGGGAGGGCAGCTGTTGTGTCGGCTTCATGACGGGCATCTGAGTGATACAGGCTCTCGCTATGGATGCTGAGTGATGTGCAACCACACGTGGTTAATGCTGTAGGAGAAGGTTTTCCTATTACTTCGGAACTCTTCCTAGTGAACTCATCACACAATTTACAATCTGCTTTAGATCTGCCAATATGTATGTAGTACAAGGAGCCGCCTAATCGAATACAAATAGATTAGGTAGGTCTCAATGTTACAAGGTTTTGGTAAATATAAAGTTAATTGTACAGAGATTGCACAGCAGACCCCATACACATTACAATCTGATCTCACACTCTTTGTACAATCAAGATTAGATGTACCAAATCTATGTAATGTACATACAAGTTGGTTAGAGCTATTGTACAATCAGATTGTAATGAGTGCAGTGTACAGATTTTCTTGGCTGGGAGATGATCATGTTTGCCATTGATCTGTTAGTGGTCATCTCTGAATGAAGAGAATGATCTGCACGTCTATAACGTTAAAGTGAAACTGAAGCCCAAACTTTTGGATGGTGTTGAAGGGTCAGGTTGTTATTGCTCGGTGTGTTCCCATGAGGGAAAGTCACTCTCTCGATTTGCCCTGGTGACAGCTATCACAGAGAGTAAGCCCTCGTTCACACCTGAACATTTTGTAGCGCGTTCTACGCTCGACAAACGCTCTACAAAACGCTAAAAAATATAAATCCCATTGTATTCAATGGTCTCGTTCCCATGTTGGCGTATTTCCGCCCGTCCCTAACGCGCTACAAAACGGCCCACGCCTGAAAAGGTACATGTACTACTTTGGGCCGTTTTGTTGCGCGTTTCCATTGGGATACAGCCAAGTAGCCTTCGGAAACGCGTTTGTCGCGCAACTTTTTTACCGCGAACCGCGGTAAAAAAACGCGCGACAGACGCGCATATGCAATACGCCTAGGTGTGAACGAGACCTTAACCACTTGAAGAACGCTGTGTTTCACCCCCTTCCCATCCAGGCCATTTTTCAGTGTTCAGCGCTGCGGTACTTTGGCTGACGTTTATTCCGTCATGCAACGCTGTACTGAAATGAATTTTATACCATTTTTTGGGGACAGATAGAGCTTTATTTTGGTGGTATTTATTCACCACTGGGGTTTTTATTTTTTACTATATAACAAAAAAAGTACCCTAAATTTTGTTAAAAAAACATGTTTCCCTATAAAATGTTATGAAACTTTTTTTTTTTCACCCCAATTTTTTGGTATAATATAAAAGACGGGGTCACGTCAGGTAAATAGACACTAAATATGTCAACCTTTAAAATTGCGCGCGCCCGCGAAATCGCAGAAAACGACCGCAACCAAAATTGGCCATAGGCGACACTTTAAACGTTTTTACCACTCATCAGTTTAGTGTTATCAGTGATTGATGGCCCTAAAATTATTGCTCTCACTGCGACGTTCGCGGCGATATGTAACATGTGCTGCATAATATGCGCAATCGTCGTTTTCGTACATAGGCGCACCCGACGCATGTTTGCATGTGTATGTGGGGGGGCGGGGGACTTTAAAACATTTTTTATGTAATTTTTTTTAATTATTATTTGTGAATATTTGTTTTAGCTTCTTTATTTTTTTAATGCTGTATTTTTTATTTTTTTAACTTTTTTTAGACAACTTTATTGCTATAACATAGGGGATTAAGAAATCCCCTATGCAATAGCCAGTTCACCAAACAGGTCCTCTTTATGGAGACATCAGGGGTCTCCAAGACC
>NW_017309286.1:50787-66045 GCF_000935625.1 Nanorana parkeri
GATCACGGACCAGCAGCGGCGACGAGGAGACGGCGGGACAGAGGGGCGGGGGGCTGGGGGGGGAGAGGCCGCACACCCGCAGCTCCTGCAAGCGATCGGGCGTCTCTAGAGACGCCTGATCGCTTGTATGTAAACAGCCATCGCTGTTTACATGCGCTGAGTGCCGCACACGAAAGGGGGGAGGGGCAGGACGTCTTAAGACGCCCTCCCGCTCCTAGCAGACGTCCGTCCGGCCGTTCACAAACGGCCATGGACGGAAGGTGGTTAAAGAAAATCTGAAACTTTGAGTTGTCACCGGAACAGGATTTGAGGGGAAATCTTTTGATGTGGACACTAGTTCTGGTGACAGCCGGGGATTTCACCCTGTTTGTACAGAAAGTGATGGGACAGGAGGTAAGGATTAAGCTCACCATACACATAAAGATTTCCCTTGTTCAGCCTGCTAAACAGTGTGGATGGAGGAATCTCCACTGCCAGCTTTTGTATTCTCACAGCCGCCGCCTGCAGCTGTCAGAATACCCAAACGGTCACTGCAGCTGATTGGGTGCAGTCACTGTTCGTCCGCCCAGCACCTTCAGATTTGCAAGGTTTGTCGAGCTGGGTGCTATCATGAGGGCCACCTAGGATTTTGGCAGATTCACAGGCATGGGACGAAATTCCATCTGTATGGTCAGCTTTATTCTTGCAACAGAGACACCTGTTATGTGATTGCTGTCCAAAGCTTACCGCACAGGTTACAAGCTGTACAATCTCCTTCAGGGCCTGTGTACACGATGTCCGTTTTCTGTGCTGACCAGATCTGTACGCTCCTGCACTAAAAATGCATCCCAATGTATCCCTATGTGTTTTATGGTCTACAGTTCTCACGTGCGCAGTCCGTTCGGGTTACAACAGAAAAATACTGTGTGTCACATTTTGTACGGTCCGAAAACACAGCTAACATACTGACAGCCCCACTCCAGCAAAAAAGAAAACATTTTTTTTTTTTTTTACTGGAACGCATCAAAAACGCGGCAAAACACATAGCACCACGTCTGCTGATCAGGACCTGAAACTCATGTGAATAGGCCCTCAGGGTACATTCACACCAGATACAGTGCGTTCCGGTCCGATTCTGGCCGGAGCGCACTGCATCACATTGCGGCTGGCTCACTTTTTTGTAGGGCAGGAGGGGGCGTGGTGGGTCATTGCAGTGAATGGCACCGTAGCCCCGCCCTCTGGCCACAATGCGATCGTCCGCACGGGATCGCAAGGCACATTGTGCCTGTAGTCAGGTGCGATCAAAATAGTGCTTGCAGCATTTTGATCGCACTGGACCGCAGGCACAATGTGCTTTGCGGCCGGAGGGCATGGCTACGGTGCCATTCACTTCAATGGCCTGCCACGCCCCCTCCTGCCCTTCAAAAAATTGAGCCGACCGCAGTGCGTTCCGGCAAGAATCAGACCGGAACGGACTGCATATGGTGTGAATGTACCTTTAGATCTTTCGCAAGGGGCTGCCTACTTGGATATCACTTGATTGGATAGATCAGATAAGTCCTCACATTACATAGTTTTGGTAAATCTAAAATTGCTTGTGCAAAGATTGTTTGAACAGATTGTAATGTGTATGGTGACTCTAAAGCTGGCCACACACTAGTGCTGCTGTCACAATGCCTAAATACTTGAATACTTAAACAATGACTGCAGCTGATTGGCTGTTCGGCCAAGAGCTCCTGTGATTTGTAGCACAGTTGCTGAGCAATCGACTTTTGGAGGTAGCTCCAGAAATGTCAGCCTCAGTATGTACTCATACTACCCAATGCAGCTACTGATGATGATGGCACACCTGTGATTTGTAGCTGGTAGATAGTGATGTGCGGGCATTGGTATGAACCCAAATTGCCGGAGCCTGTAAACAACATCCCGTTCTCCCAACCCAGTCAGTTGCAGCTAGGGTCTTAACCCCTTCATGACTGAGGCCCTTTTTTCATTTTTTGCACCCATGTTATATTCCACATTTTAGGCCTGAAAATGACGTAAAACCCCCCAACATTATATATTTTCTGAATGCCAAGACCCTATAGAATAAAATGGTGGTAGTTGAAAATTTTTATGTTGCGCAATATTAGCGCAACTCCTTATTAAACCCCAAAATTTAGTGACAAATTTAATTAAATGCCCCAAAACACAACAAATTACCCATTTTTTTAATGAAATATAAAAGATGAGGTTACAACGAGTAAAACGATACCCAACATGCCCAGTTTACAGATTGCGTGCGACCGTGAAACGGCGAAAAACTGCAGTACCCCAAAAAGTCAATAAAAGACACTTTAAAAGCCCCCACAGGTCATCAATTTAGAGATACCCCAAAATACTGGCCCTAGAATTATTGCTCTCACTCCGGCGTGCGCGGCGATACCCAACATGTGTAGCGCGTTCGTCGTTTTCATGCGTAGGCGCACCCGACGCGTGTTTACGTGGCGACGCGCGTGCTCGCGGGGGCGGGGGACTTTTAATTTTTTTTTTATTATTATTAGATTTATTTTATTTCATTTTAATTTTAAAAACTGTTTTTTTTTGTTTTTTTACTTTACTTTGACTGCTATCACATGGGGGGGCTTGCAAGCCCCCCCATGTAATAGCAGATGGTGGTGACAGGTCCTCTTTAAGGTGATGCTGGGGGTCCAAAAGACCCCCAGTGTCACCTTTACACTAGAAATGAGCTATTGAAGTGCAGATCGCACTTCAATAGCTTTTAGCTGGGCGACAGTCGGCTCTACAAGTTTAAACAGACTCCCGGCGGCAAAAGTCGCCGGGAGTCTGTTTAAACAGCCCCGATGCTGGCGACGTACACTGTACGTCGTCAGTCACGAAGGGGTTAAAGGAGCGGAAAATACGCCTGATGCAACTTTTTGGGCTGGGAGGGGCATTTGTCGGTCACAGTTACTGCGCAGTCTTCACCCCAAGCCCTCCGCACAGCACTACTGATGGGCATTGGAGCAGGGGTGGACAAACTCCGGCCCTCCAGCTGTTGGAAGCTGGAACTACAAATCCCATGAGGCATTGCAAGATTCACAGCCACAGGCATGACTCCCAGAGCCAGATGCATGAAGGGATTTGTAGTTTCACCACCACTGGAGGGCCAGAGTTTGCTCACTCCTGCATTGGAGTTGCCTGCAGCAGCAACTCTGTAGCCAGCTACAAATCACTACAGAAAATACACAGAGATTTGTAGCTGCTACAAAGTTGCTTGTGTGACAGTAGGCAACTCCGGCTTGCAGCTTTAACTACAAATTCCAACATGCCTTTGCCTCTGGGAGTCATGCCTGTAACTGTCAGCCTTGCAATACCTCATGGGACTTGTAGAGGAGGGCCGGAGCTGCTCACCCTTGCCTTAAGGCCTCGTTTAGACAGACGTCAGGCTCCACCGCCCTCGGAAAATTGATCCGCGGTGGACCGCTATTCATAGGGCAGGAGAACAGTGGCTGACAAGCATTCAGGAGGTGATATTGCCACCTCCTGCTTGCTGTTGGGTTTTTTTGGATGCCAAGTGGAATTGTTCATTAAACTCTCATGGCGCAACCACGTGTCAAACGGGCACATGGTTGTGGCGCAGTCCCATTTACCTCTGTGGTTGCATTTGGCAGAGGGCACCAACTGCCCAATGGGAAATGTCGTATAATTTATGCTCCTCCACAGAGCAAAGCATCGTGGCCGTGGCAATATGTACAGCAATGTCAGTCCCAATACTAACATTACAGCAGGTAGCTAAGGAGCCGTAAAACGACAGCTCAACTGCCTGATTTTACCACTCTTTAGCCACCCATCTAAATGAGGCCTAAAAGGGGATTTTTCTTGCTTTCCGTTGTGTCTCTTGGACAGGACATTAAAGGAAATCTCCTTGATGGGACAGACAGGAAAACAAAAACTTACAGTGGTCCTAACAATTACCCACTGTATGCAAAACTATAAAAAAGTTTTGATTTTGCACATTTTGCTTTGTCGTGCAGCTGGGTGGCATCAGTGTGTGGTGGTTACATCGTAAGTATACGTTTTTTGAATTGGCAGTGTACAAGTGTATGCCTCATTTAGGTCATCGCACAACAGCTTAGTGTATTCCGCTGCAGTGGCCTCAGGTGCCATCCGGTGCACTGCATAAAAAATGCAATGTCTGCATTTTTCCGCACCACACATCACACCAGCCCTGTGGCGTGAACATGATGCATAGAAAAAGTAGTTTTTTGTGTGTCCTTGCGGTGAGTGGCGTTAATTCAGTGTGGAAAAGCATCAGTCAGCACAACTGGTGCGAATGGGCACTTAAAGTAGAACTACTACAAAACTTTTTTTTTTTATCATCACATAGTGTTGGATAGGTTAGAACCTCAGTCAGGTTGTTGCTGAAGTCTGTGCCCTGTTTTGGGAGATTTCCTGTCCTGGCAGCTCACATAAAATTAATACCTAAGAAGACTAATGTATGTGAATAACATGGAAAGTTTAAAATGTCGCCCTCTTTAGGGGAAAGCATCACCATCCTACACTAGTCAATAATAAACACAAACTAAGTCTAATTGGAGTTTTGTTGGTGCTACATTAAAATTGAAAAACCATCTACATTTATAAATATTTATTGAAAAAAAAACTAAAACTCCTGTAGGACATAAAATGGATGATATAAGATTGTAGACATAAAAAAGCTATGTAACAAATAGTTGCCTCACCTGAGGTCACCATCATATAAAAGCATCACAGTCACCATGACCCTAGGAATGGGACACCCGGCATTTCGTAGGCACTCTAGATATTCTCTTCAGGAGATGTGGTTGCTATATGATATGTTGTTATATACAGATGTTCCTCACTTACCGACTTACCTGTTTTGCGACCACTCGCACTTACGATCGACCTCCGACCGTCAGCGTCAGTGCGACGGGTCGCCGGCGGAAGTGACATCCCCCGATCTTCACTGCAGGTCTCGGTAAGTATTTCCATTGCCGGATGTACAGTACACTGTTTGGTACTGTACATCGGCAACGCTATAAAGTACTGTACTAATGCAGTATAGTACTGTATAGAGTTCCTCACTTAACGACCAATCCGTTTAACGACCTGGTCGTAGGAACGGAACTCGGTCGTTAAGTGAGGAATACCTGTAGTGTATGAAAACAAAAGAGCAGCCATCTTAAAAACAATTGGGTCATCTGAATGCTATGAATCGTCCATCCAGAACCCACCAAAGAGGAGAATTCACAAGCGATTACCAGCGCTGTCTTTAAAATATAAGAATGCAAGGTTGATTCACTCTAATGGACAGTAGGAGAAGGGTCCGGTTGGACAACGTCACGGCTGTGGCTTATATCAATCATTAGGGGGTCAGCAGAATGCCGTGCACATCCCAGGGCATGGAAAACTGTCAGGCGTAATTCCTTTGTCGGTAATGTTGTCTAAGATAGAATGGTCCCTCCAACCAAGGATGTTTGAGGACCTCTGTCATAAGTGGGAGATGCTGGACGTGGACCTTCTTGCATCCAGGTTCAACCATAAGCTGAACAAGTTCATTGCCAGGATCAGGGATCCTGAGGACTTCATGGTGGATGCTCTGGTGACTGGTGGCATCAGTTCAGTCTGATATTCGCCTTCCGTCTGGTGAAGCTTCTTCCTCATCTTCTCCACAGGATTAAGGTGGAGGGCATTCCAGTGATTCTCATTGTTCCAAACTGGCCCAGGAGTATGTAGACAGAAATTCATCTTTAACCAGGACACAAAACAACTAGAGTGATAGGACAGAAGTACAGTATATGCATTCCCAATAAACAATGTATGTATCAGTTTATTTCTTCATAATTTACTTTATTTGGTTATGTAATTAGGTACATTTGTATATGTATGCATATACTGTATATGTGGTTTTTCATAATAATAGGGTTAGAATTTGGGGTATCACTGGGACAGAAGGACACAGACAAAAAAAAAGGTTCTAACTGCAAAAAACAAATGTCCTACTCTCCCATTACTGCTCCTACCTCTAGCTATCAAAAGCCCCAGCTTGTCATATTGTAAGGCAGAGCTGGACAAATCCCAGGAACCAAGTAGCCATTGCTCCTTAAAAATTAAAGCTGGTGCCCAACTTTTGAGATTTTCTCTAGCTGTTGTTAAAGGAGAACTATGGGGTCAGTGTTTTTCCCCATAGTTCTCCTTAGGGTAACGGGAGGACACAAACTAGCGTCCTCCCGTTACCCTAAGCTCAGTATACCGCGTGCTACAGCTCGGAGCGGATCCCGGCGTAGATTACGGGATCCGCCCAGCTGCGTGAGGAACTGGCTCCTAGAGAAAATCCTGCTGCATTCTGGATTGTATTATAGACTGGTTCTTGAATTCCATATTGATTTCTCCACCCCCCACCCCATTGTGAGAAAACATAAAGGTTTATACAAGATAACATGGAAACATATTTTTTTAGGTGTGCCAAACATGGAGTCTGGATTTCTGAGCCCTACACCAGTGACAACTTTCCTTTTCACCTACCAATAGTAAGTGTTTTATTTTTAAAAATTAAAAAAAAAATGCAAATACCCAAACAAAGCTAGTAAAAACATCTTTATTGTACTTTATTGTACAATTCCAAAACTTTGTACAAAACAATACATTCCTTTCAATTAATGTAGAAATTAGTAAAGACTAAACAATATATAGCTTACTTGCATATTATATATAGATTCATTTCACTAGCAGGTCGGACACTTGGATCTTTTATATGAGATGCCAAACCCAGGTGATGAGAGTAACTTACCTTGCCCACAAAAACAAGAAGTTTGATAAAATTTTACTGTTAAATATAGGATTGTAAAAAATCCTCCCTAGTTAATTTAATGATTCATTACTGTGCTGCATGTAGTTGATATAATATACAGTATAGTGAATAACAAAACAATTCTATACAAAATATGTCGTTTTTGCTGTTTTGAAAAGTACCGTACCATAAAAGTGTAGTTAGTGGGTGCTAGTTTACCTTTCACTACTTTCCATTATTTTCAGCTTTCTGAAACATATTTAAACATGCTGAGAGCCCGACAAACCTCCATGGACTTGATCAGCATTTTCAGCCTTCTTCATAGCACCCTTTAAAAGTGTGCAAAATCTCAGGCACCCCAGTCTAAAACCTAAAATAAATGTGAAAAATGATGTTTGATCCAAAATCCATACCAGACTCATATCCTAGATAGGGGTATAGTATGTATTCAAATGGGGGATGCTATGTAAAAACACAAAAAAGGGGTTCTGACCTTCAAATCAGGAGCCCCCATCATATCAGAGCCCCAGCTTTCACATCAGAATCTCACCTTTCACATAATAGTCCCTTTTTATGTTAGGTGCCCCCCTCTTTCACACCTCCTCTAATGCTAGGAGCCCTCTTTCACATCAGAGCTCCCCTTCACATCACAAGCCCCCCTTCACATAAGAAGCCACCCATGACATCGCCGCCCCCCCCCTTTACATCAGAAGCCCTCCCTTTATGTCAAGAGCCCTCTTCACATCAGAAGCCTCCCTCTTCAAATCAGAGCCCCCCTTTATATCAGAGTCCCCTTCTTCACATCACAAGCCTGCCTGCGTCATGGAATGGCATGACATTGTGCGAACATTTCAGGACACCCCAAGGAAGCCAGAAGAGAACCCAGGGTGCCATGACACCTTGGGTGAGAAAGGCTGGTCTAGATGCCAAGCAAGATGACATTTTCTGCATGAAGAGAAAATAATTTTAAAGCATGGTCAGCCATTGATTGTACTTCCTATTTTAATGTTCTGCATATTACTACTCCGCAAAAACTGCATATGCCATGAATATGCATTGATTCCATGACCTTGCCTGATAAACTATGGATAAAGTAGAATAGAGATCCCGATCTCCTTATGCTTCCAGAGTAAATTGTCTTATAATGATCATGTGGGATGGTATGGCAGTAGTTTTACCACCATATATAGTCATAGAGATGAGAGATGATCCACTCTCCCACGAAAAGCAAAAAGTAGTGTTTTATGGGTCTCCGTCAGCACAGATTATTTTCATCTTGATAAATCACTTGTCACTGGGAAATATATATGATTTAACATCTGTATTATACAGATATGGCGCTCTGCATCACTTAAATCTTAATTTTTTAGCAGATACCACACATATTAAATACTGCAAAATGTATAGCATAGAGTAGATATTTAAATAGAAATTCAAGGGATTAAGCAGTTCAATACCTACATTGCTCATTGTCTTGGCACATATTTTTGATTGCATAACATCCACCTTCTGCATCTGCAATATAATACATTGCTGCTAGAATAACCTGTAACTGATTGTCCCAGCAGAAGATATCAGCAGAAAATATCTAGCACAACAAAGAGAACAATAAGTCCTTATAACGAGTGTCATTTCCAAAGGTTAACAGCTGTAGTCTTAGGGAGTTCCCATTAGCAGATAAAAGGTCAAAGCAACAATCAGTAGAAGACAAAATGGAGAAGAGAATGTTTGGTAGGCCGCTGAAGGCATAAAAATATCCTCATAACGGTAAATGCTGACAACATTCTCTGAAACGGGAGGTGCATCAATATCATGTCTTGTTATAGAACCTGGAAGATCAAAAGAAGGACAATAATTATGACATTTTACATGCAAAACATTTCTATCAATAAAACTTCTTCCTCTGGCACACCTTATTGTTCACATTAAACAGTGCTGTTTGGCTCTTACCATGCCTCTGCTTGCTTTCTCCTTTTAAACTCCCCCAGTCAGGAGACTCATACAGTCATATATGTAATATGTACTTTATTAAAGCCCCGTTGAACTTTCAATTTAAATAGACTAAATACATTTCAGTTACATAAAAAGAAAAGGTGTGCAAAGTATTACAGTTTAGCCTGTGTAGAAAAGCGTGTGCCCTGCCAGCATGCTACAGAGAAGGGCCCTTATTCTCTCTATGGAAGGGGTAGTCTCTCTGCAGAGGTCCGACAGAGCCCCTTTTGAGTCAGAGTTAGAGCTCTCCAATTAGAAAAGATTCAACAGAGCTGGTGTGTTGAATATGTCATATCACGGGGCATATACATGTCATATCATTTCATAGGACTGGGTAACAGACTTTTACTTACCTGATCCCCACTTTTGCAGCTCCCTCTAGGCTTCAATACCAGCCATCACCTTCAGTCTCTTTCCCCCCAAGGTCCAGTTGTCAGAGGTCCGCTGATGATATCACGTACAATGCAGGGCCCATATCCCTGGAGGTGGAGGTATGACGTGGGCACTGCTAGAGAAGCTGCTGTCAATCATGTACCTAGGACCCCCCCCCCACAGGTGTGAGGGCTGGGAGATGGTTAGGGATAAAGCATGATGCTATCCATCTGATGAAGAAGCATGATGTGGACACTGCTGGAGCACTTGCTGTCAGTCATGTTCTTAGTACCACATCAGTAGGCATGGGCTACTAGGAGATGGACTGGGGCAGAGTGTGCTGTTGGTCTGATGTGAAGGCATGATGTAGGCACTGCTGGAGGCTTAGTGGCAGCGCCACACAGGCTAGATCAACCTGCAGATTGTTGCCGCCAGGAACAAAGAACTCTATTCCTATTCTCAAACATTTTAGAAATAAAGGGCACAGTGAGATAGACTTGTTTAATAGGGAAGCTTTTATGATAAATTTGATTTTGAGTTTACAGACACTTTAAGTTACTGATAAAGTTTGGCTATTGCATCTAAAAATTAATATAATTTAATAAATTAACAAAAGTAGTTGTATACAGGTAAAACTCGAATAATTAGAATATCATGCAAAAGTAATTGCAGTAAGTGCTGCAAAAGGGGCCCAAACCAAGTACTGAGTACATATGCATGCTTATACTTTTCAGAGGTCCGATATTGTTCTATGTACAATCCTTGTTTTATTGATTGCATGTAATAATCTACTTTTTTGAGGTTGTGGATTTGGGGTTTTCATGAGCTGTAAGCCATAATCATCACAATTATGACAAATCACGGCTTGAATTATCTTGCTTTGCATGTAATGAGTCTATCTCATATATTAGTTTCACCTTTTAAGTTGCATTAGTGAAATAAATGAACTTTGCACGATATTCTAATTATTTGAGTTTCACCTGTATGTGTACCTTGCCATAGCATAAACATAAACAGATTATAAAGAATTTCTTACCTTGAATTGCTGGTCCCCAGGCAAACAGATAGTACCAGCTTAAGTGCAAATCCACTATTGTCTCATCTCTAGGAACATACACAGGGCGTTTAAACCGACATGTTACCCGGTTGTTTTCAAACACGCCTTCTTCATCTCTAGCTGGGTTTCTCTGAATTTCTTTAGCCCACTGGCCAACATTATAAAAATGTTGGATGCGTACTCTCCCATTGTCATCATGCACACAGGCCATGACATCGTCCCCTCCCTGAAACAGAAAGTTTTCATTAGGAGCTGAGATATACAAACTATACTGAGGTAACAATATAATGACAAGATGAACAGGCTCTTGCACCTACATTTTGCTAACTATTATACTGTATACTGTAATTAGTATATATATTTATTAGTGTATGAAACATTTATGTATTGCATTAACTGCCCTATCTTCCTTTGTTTTATCTAGTGTATTACTTTGCACACCACTACGGGAGATGCTGATGATGTCACATAATACACATAAATAACAATAATGGAAATTTAAGCCCTCGGAAAACATTAGAATTTGCATCTGACAACCAGATTTAAACGAGAACTACGGAGTTAGGGCTTTTCCCCATAGTTCTCCTAAGGGTAACGGGAGGACACAAACTAGCGTCCTCCCGTCACCCAAAGCTCAGTACACCGCAAGCTACCGCTCGCGGTATACTGAGACGCCGGAACGGATCCCGACGATTCTGTCTGGATCCACCCAGCTGTGTGAGTGACAGCTGGCTCTGCCTATCTAGAGGCAGAGCCAGCTGTACCCGCCCCGTCCGTTCCGCCAGTCAGCGCTGGAGGATCGGACAGGTGAGAGGGGGAATCCCTGCAGGGGGCCGTGATTGAGAGTCACGGTCTCTGCAGGGATAGATCGAGAAGTGAGCGAGCGCCGGTATGTGTTCGCTCACTTCCCGATCTACTGAGCCGGCCTGTGACAGTTTCATTGTCACAGGTCGGCACAGATTATGAGGCTGAGTGAAAATCACTCGCCTCATAATTCTCCTTTAAGCTGGTTATACACCGGTAGAATTTTGTTAGAAAAAAATTCATTTTCAGAACTTTTATTCAAATTTCTAATAGTTAATTTTGACCAGTGCATACCCAAATTTATCCAGTAAAACAGTGAAAAGAATTACTGAGATTCTGAGGTGGGTGCAGTCATTTAACAACATATGTTGTCTAATTTTCATATTCCGGTACCAAAAACATTTCATGATATACTTGAACACTCTGCACACACAGCTACACTTAGCACAGGGAACATAAATGAATGATATGAATGGGTCTGCTCTTTATCCTAAATTATATACTGTTTACATATTGTTTTCCTATTTTTGCATCTTAACACTGATGATCTCAGAGTGGGCTCTACCTAAATTCATCCTCCTCCATCTCTTATTTTGTTTCAGAATAATCAAACACAGACACCCACCAACATATTTATATCAAGCACTTGAAGTATAATCAAAGGTAAACTTTTTTTTTTTAATTTGGAGTAGTAAGGGGTTGGAGAAAATTACTCTCTCTGTTTGTCTTGTTCACCAGTGGCAGTGGGAATGAACGTGAATCCACAATTTTGAGTTGCCACCAAAACAGAAATAGAGGGGAAATCTTCCAAAAGGGATGCTTGTTTTCATGACAACTGTCTTAAAGGAGAACTATGGGGTCAGTGTTTTTCCCCATAGTTCTCCTTAGGGTAACGGGAGGACACCCTCACATGGGAAACGTGTCATCCCACCCCTGTTGAGTCTACAGAAAAGGAATTTAAGGGAAATCTCCCCAATGTTATGCCTCATAACTTTCTGATATGAGAAAAAGGGACGCATTCCAACACAATGGGGGGATTTATCAAAACTGGAGCAGACAGAATCTGGAGCAGTTGCCTATGGCACCCAATCAGCTTCTCTCTGTAGTTTGTTCAGTTAAGATTTGAAAATGAAAGAGAGAAGCTTATTGGTTGTCATACACAGCTGCTCCAGATTTTGTCTGCTCCAGTTTTGATAAATCCACCAAGCAATGCAGACCCCCTGCCACACAGCTAATTATGTGGACTATTAAGAATTTATATGCCAAAAATGATTGGTTAAACCCAGAATAGTTTTTTTTTCTCCATTATTTTTCCCTTATACTTTCTTTTCAAAATTCAAAACAAGATGATTAAGATATAAGGTAAATGTTTTAGTACAGAATAACACTTTTGGTAGTTAAATACAACAAAAACATAACAAAAAGAGGAACAACTGAGGTAGAAAGAGGGACAGATGGATTTAGTTCCAAATAAGGAACAGTCCTTCCAAATGAGGGACATTGGGAGATATGCAATGAGACGTGGCAAAAAAAACTTTTGGCTTTAGATTTACTTTAATAAGCAGTGGAGTTTCCACAATTCAGTTTTTGATTTGGCTCAATCACAGAGATGCTGATTCACTTGTGTGGTAATTTCAGAGGCCATGCCTTTGTGACCTTTATTCGCTAATCTGGTTAAGTGTACACCATATTTCTCAGTAGTTCTCTTCTTGCAATCATTCTTTCTCTTTGCCAGTGCAGATTGTCCATGTTTGGCACATCCTGTCATTATTTGTAAGACTGTTCCCCTCGACATATTAAATAATTGAGTATATTTTGGCAAATGCACCTGCAATTTAGGCTCCACTTATTTTGCCTGTTTAGAGCTCTGTCAGCTGACACATGTTCCTTTGAAAACTCTGATATCAAAGGGCTAGCTGACACACCTTGTTGATACTTGCCACACATTACTAACCGGAAACCAACCTAATTTGGTCCAACATTGTATACATGATTAACCACTTAAAGGCCATAGTGTTTCACCCCCTTCCTGGCCAGGCCATTTTTCAGTATTCAGCGCTGCGGTACTTTGACTGATGTTTATTCTGTCATGCAACGCTTTACTGAAACGATTTTCATACCATTTTTTGGGGACAGATAGAGCTTTCTTTTGGTGGCTTTTATTCACCAATGGGGTTTTTATTTTTTACTATATAACAAAAAAAGTACCATACATTTTGAAAAAAAACATGTTTCCCTATAAGATTTTATTAAACATTTATTTTTACCCCAATTTTTTGGTACAATATAAAAGACGGGGTCACGTCGGGTAAATAGACACTAAACATGTCAACCTTTAAAATTGCGCACGCCCGCGAAATCGCAGAAAACGACCGCAGCCAAAATTGGCCATAGGCGACGCTTTAAACGTTTTTACCGCTCATCAGTTTAGTGTCATCAGTGATTGATGGCCCGAGAATTATTGTTCTCACTGCGACGTTCGCGGCGATATGAAACATGTGCTGCATAATAGGCGCAATCGTCGGTTTCGTACATAGGCGCACCCGACGCATGTTTGCGTGTGTATGTGGGGGGCGGGGGACTTTAAAAAAATGTTTGTGTTATTTTTTTTAATTTTTTTTAGCTTCTTTATTTTTTTTAGCTTCTTTATTTTTTTTAATGCTGTAATTTTTTTTTTTGACTTAACTTTATTGCTATAACATAGGGGACTAAGGAATCCCCTATGTAATAGCCAGTTCACCAAACAGGTCCTCTTTATGGAGACATCAGGGGTCTCAAGACCTCTGATGTCACCTAGGGACCCCCACAGAAGCTGATGAAGCACAGATCTGCTCCATCAGCTTCTCTCCGGTGTTCTGCACCGGAGAGTGACACTGAATGCAGGAAGTGATGTAATATACATCACTTCCTGCATTCGGGGACAGGAAGAGAGATCAAAGGGATGATCAAGTAATGATCTCCCTTTGATCTCCTGTTAGAGCGTCGCCGTGCCGGTCCCAGCCGCACCGGCCACATCGGAACACGGGACCGGCAGCGGCGGCGAAGAGACGAGCAGGAGGAGGTACGGGGGGGGGGCCGGCGCACACCCGCAGATCCTGCAAGCGATCGGGCGTCTCTAGAGACGCCTGACCGCTTGTATGTAAACAGCCATCGCTGGCTGTTTACATGCTGACGGTTTTCCCTCTCGTGTGCGGCACTCAGCGCGCACACGAGAGGGGGGAGGGGCAGGACGTCTTAAGACGCCCTCCCGCTCTGAGCAGACGTCCATCTGGCTGTTCACAAACGGCCATGGACGTAAGGTGGTTAAAGGTGGCCATACACTTTACAACCCTCGCAACACTTTTGTCTTGCGAGGGTTGTAAAGTACTTAAAAAAACGTACGATCTGCCCATCTTGGACAGGCAGATCGTACTTGCGATCATCGCAAGCCCGCCCCTCTGAGGGGTGGGCTTACGATGACTGTAATGAGGGGCAGGCTTACGATGACTGCAAACGGGCAGTGTGCGCGTGCACACATCGGCCCGTTCGGGAGTTGTCGGACAACTGTTCACAAACGGCCATGGACGTAAGGTGGTTAAAGGTGGCCATACACTTTACAACCCTCGCAACACTTTTGTCTTGCGAGGGTTGTAAAGTACTTAAAAAAACGTACGATCTGCCCATCTTGGACAGGCAGATCGTACTTGCGATCATCGCAAGCCCGCCCCTCTGAGGGGTGGGCTTACGATGACTGTAATGAGGGGCAGGCTTACGATGACTGCAAACGGGCAGTGTGCGCGTGCACACATCGGCCCGTTCGGCAGTTGTCGAACCAGCAGGCCACTAACTCGCCGAGAATCGTACGGTTCCCGGCGGGTTTTCTAGCATGCTGGTCCGACGGAAGACGTGCGACCGTACAGTAGAAACGGTTGCACGCCTTCCATACACTGCACGATTCTCGTACGATCGCGGGATTTCCTGCGATTCTCGTACGAGAATCGTGCAGTGTATGGGCACCTTTAGTTACTTTTAAGCTAAACATCTTCCTCATGTTATGTTTCTGGTATTTTGTCCTCCCTTGTTCAAGCAGTTTCTGCAAGCTGCATAACATATACCATTTTGTAAGATATTAATTGTGAAGTAGTTGTAGTTGTGACTACTATGGCCAAATCTTTTTCTGGGTATTTTTAACACAGGTTATATCATGTGCATTGTGTAATGTTAAAGGGTATTATTCATAAAGGGATTATGTATGCATGTGATGAACATAAGTGATGATTGA
>NW_017309286.1:67822-77783 GCF_000935625.1 Nanorana parkeri
TCAACAATATTCAACAAATGATAGTACAGGAGATTATTTTGGTCCTGTTGACAAGCAGATTTGTAAGCTCACTTTTAGTGATAATGGTTCTTACACTGTGGCTTGCAATGATGTCATTGAGAGAGAAGGTTTATTAGCTTCACCATGTCTAGATCGAGATTTAAACGCTCTTCCTTTAGAATATGTTAGTTCTATCCTTTTGGATAAGAGTGGAAGACCGCACATACAAGGATTATTAGGCGGTAGAAAAATAAAATGTTTGATAGATTCTGGAGCTTAATTGAGTGTTACAAGTCTAAAATTACCTTTAAAACCCAATGCACCTGAATGTAAAATTGTAGGCTTTAATGTAGGAGGGAATTCCACTGCTAAACTTATTTCTGATGTAAATTTTGAAATACCTGGATTATTAAAAACTGACATTGATATCTGGTATTGTCATGGTGCAGAGAATATTCTGGGTATAGACGTGATTAGTAAACAGAATTGGGTTATTGATTTAGGAAATTGAATTATTTGGAAAGATCCATCTAGGTCCAGGTCAGTGTTAATTGATCCTTTTGTGTACAGTAATGTTGAGAAGTGTATGTACAACATCTACTGAAGTTTCTTTGGAACAAAAGTGGCCTGGTACTGACCATGATATTGCCTTAACACAAGTGGTTCATGAATTTCCTGGTTTGTGGTCAAAGTTCTCAAATGAAGTAGGAACAATGAAAGATACACAATTGAACATTGAATGTAGAGACCCCAGTCCTCAGAAGCAATACCAAGTGCCAGAAGATTCGGTTGGTCCAGTTACAGCCATTATTCAGGAATTTCTCCAGCAGGGTGTGCTAAGGAAAGCAAACTCAGTTGTAAACAACTGTGTTTGGCCAATCAGAAATTCTGATAACTCATATTCTTTATCAGTTGATTTCAGGACACTAAATAAATACATCCCAAATAACAAGCCTGTTATTTCTGAGTATCCTGATATTATGTCACACTTAGATGCCAAGGCTAAAATTTTCTCAGTACTGGAAATTGCAAATAGTCATTTGTCTATACCATTAGCGAGAAGATGTCAATATAAATTTGCGTTTACCTTCCAGAATGAACAATATGTGTTTACCAGATTGCCACCAGGACTAGACATTAGTGACAACATAGTACATGAGTCTATAGCTAAAATTGTATCTAAATGTTCCAGGCCAGACTGTATTTTCCAGCATGTGGATACATTTTTGGTGACTGCAGAAACTGAACAGGAACATTTGACTCTATTGTTTGAATTGTTGACTTTGTTACAAGATGCAGGACTAATTTTAAACACTAAAAAAGTTCAGTTAATGAAGAAAGAAGTGAAATTCCTTGCAATGCACATTAGTCACGGGAAGAGGCAATTATTGCAGGAACAAGTCAAGGCAATTTTGGCTGTTCCTATCCCAACATCTCACAAGGCCTTACATGATTTTCTGAGTCAAGTGAACATATGTAAAGATTTCATACAGGGATTTGCTGAGAAAGTCAGACCTTTGTATTGTCTTTTGAAAAATAAATCTGATATATGTGGTCAGTGGGACGAAATACAGCTAAATGCATTTGAAACTCTAAAAAAGGATTTGCAGAATGCACCAACATTAGGAACTATAGATTTTTCTTCTTCAACTCCTTTTGTTTTACAAACTCATGTTTCTAGTGATGTAATTTTTGTGACATTCTACCAGCTCAGAGATGGTAATAAAAGAATGTTAGGGTATTTCTCCAGATTACTTGCGCCCATGGAGAAAAACTTTGAGTCATGTGTCAAAGAATTATTAGGAGTGTATTATGCATTGAAAGTGACAGAAAATATTGTGAGATCCAGTAAGATTATTTTACAGACGCCTGATCCATCATTAAAAGTTCTTCTTGAGGGAAAGGGTTCAGGAGGATTTCATGAAAAATATTCAAAATGGTTCAAAGTGTTTTCATCTCAACAGATTGAGATAGAACTTACACAGCATAATGAACAGACTTTTGTTTGTACAGATACCTCCCAAGAATTTTCAGCTAAAGTGTTCAGAACAGAAAATGAGGAAGGATATGAGCCAGTGTTTGTTAATGCCACTGAAGCTCATTCAGGGAGACACTTTTCAGGATATGCAATTTGGTACCCTAAACGAGAATATGCTATCCAACAGAAATTACCAAAATTCTACTCAGCAGAAAATGCAGAGTTGGAAGCTATCAAAACAGCGTTAATAGTAAATGAGGAGATAAATAAGGTTCCAATTGTTATTTATAGTGATAAATCAGATGTTGTTCAAGCACTCACAGATTTACCACTCATAAGGCAGAAAGAAACTGTAGATCCTTCAAACAAAGAATTGAACAAAAAACTTCTAAAGTCAATTCTTGAACTTGGTTCTAAAAGTAAAAACTATGCAATTGTGAAAGTACCTCCACACATGAAAGATAATCATGAATTGAGCATAGGATGTTCAATGGCATGTATCTTAGCCAATGAGTCAGCTACAAAGGAACACTTTGACATTAAAGCAACACCTTTAGTACAGAAAACCAGCACGCATGTCTCTAATTTTGCAGAAGTAAAAGATACTTCAAGGGTTGATACAAAACCTTTATTTGTTTGCGAAAACAAGGATTTGAATCAAGACCAAAAAAGAGAATTTGCGTCCTGTCATGTCTAAACACAGATTCCAGACACATAGTACATGCAGGAGAGTTCAGGCCATCGAAGACAGGAAAAGATCTGAAAATGTCCTAATAGACAATTTATTGTCAAGGAAAGTATAGGTAGATATGTCTCACTCACAACTAATGAAACATTGACATGAACATACAATGACATAGATATGATATTTTGATCAAATATTTCCACTAAGTATGGAGTAAAGGTGCAAAGATATTGTAATTAATGAAAGTATGTACAGAATACATGAATTAGCCATTGTAAAATATTTATGCCAAAATAATGATACTGCATTTCTGTTACAGGAAATTATTTAAGTCAGTCCTAGAAGATAACATGATTCTTCTAGATGCTTCCAGATGAAAAGAAGAATTCAGATGTTGAGAGAGAGAAAAGCCTTCTATGAAAGAAGATGTGGCAAATAAAGTTTTGCTCTTCATGGCTATATCTGTTTTTTTTCATGTTAAATAAAAGTTTCCTAACTTTACAGGATCATTGAAGAAGATGACAAGACCATCTCCGAAAGAAAAGACCTTCCATAGAGAAAACTATTGACTTTTTACTATTGACAAAATAGTTTTTTTTTAATTTTTTGACATATTGGTTATTTATTCGTACATGTTCAGTTTATTGGAAAAAGGTTTTTACACGCTCAGTTTTTTAAAGCACATTTTAGGTACTCTTGGAGTAAAAAGGGTTAAAGCTCATTACAATGCTACCATTGAAGGTAACAGGAACATCTGTTGTCAATTAAGAGATATAGAGTATTCTTTTTTGCTGAAATACATTCAAATTCCTATTTAGGATGCGTTTGATATTGTAAAATATATTTCTAGAACAATGCGATATAAGTGAATTAACCTGAATTAAGAAAAGTCATATTTGAACTTTAGCGGGGTTTATTAAAATGGAATTGAGTATAATAGGTTTTATGATAAATGCCTTTTAGACTTAGTTAGATATATTTTTGGAATTAAAATTTGAAACATATACAGTGACATACACAAATCAAAGTGCGCTATATATTCATTAATAGTTCATTGAAATAATTTAATATCTGGTAAAGAATAAGATAGGTAAATCTTTTAAGGAAAAAGTCTTATCAAGCTTATTATTCCTAATACTGGATCAGGGTTAATATATGCAAATCAATCATCTTATGTTCCTTGGAATATATGTGATACGCTTGTGACACGCCTGATATATGAATGGATTAAGATTTAGAAAAATGATTCGCGACCATTTTGAGAGGGAATATGTTAAAGGGTATTATTCATATAGGGATTATGTATGCATGTGATGAACATAAGTGATGATTGATTTTCTATATATACATTTGTTCAGTATGGGAATATACGCAATGAGATTAGAGTCTGTGGTTCAGGTTGTATTTGCTATACATCTGTTACTGATCAAGCAGAAATGGTTAGAACCTCCCACATTCCTTATTATCAAGAAAGACTGTGAGGCATTCTAAATCAGAGTTTATGAAGTGTTTACAAAGTATGTATTATATCTCTTTACTGTAATATTTCTTGATTAAGTTATTCATATAAGAAATAACATTGAATTATGTATAAATATTGGTATTTGTAACATTATATCGTTTATTAGAATGTATTATTGCATTCAACACAAGAATCCTCTATTCCCATCCCCCTTCATACTTTATAGTTTGTCTAAGTTTCAGATTACACTTGGGGGCTAGATGGCCGGAGAGGAGGGTGGGGGGACTGGAGCACAAAGGACTCACACTCACACACACGCTGACATGCTGGACTCACACTCAGACACACACGGTCATGCAGGGACACACAGACACATAGACATGAGAGACTAACACTTTAAACACTTACAAGAACTTATTAATACATCTACATATTTCTATACTTTTGTTTTATGCTATTATTTTGTAATCATTTGTAACTTTGTAATTAAACACATTTATGAGTTTCAAGCAAGAATGGAAGCTATTTTTCCTCTTTTAAACTTTTCACCTTAAGAATATGAATATGACATAAAAATATGACATCAAATATCATATTCTACATTTGGCTCCATCTATGTGACATTGCCGGGCATCTATACCACCTTGTTATTTTAAAATTCCGTTCTTGTATTTGACTTGAATTGATTGTTTTAAAAAGATACATCAAAAGCTCTATTCCATTCTTCTAATGAAATTGTATGTCCCAATTCTCGTTCCCATAATTTAATATAATAGGGATACTTAGTATATGCATGCGACTGCAGTATTTGATATAAAAAATATATTTTCAACGTGTTTTCTTTCTTGTTGACTCACACCTCTTCTATCTGTGTCAATTCTCATGTCACACTATCCCTCTCCTTTAGTGATAGAAGGAATTGTTTCAACTGAATATATGGTAATAATCTCCTTCCATGATGGGTCCCCAATTAACCGTTTGGGAGATAGTTCATCCTCTGTGAGAGCTTGTATAATTAGAACTGGTTTTGATTCATGCCATTTTAAGAACTGTCTTTTATTTATTTTGGGTGGAAACTCTGGGTTACTTAATATAGGAGTTAGTGGCCCCACATAGGATGAAACTTTATATCGCTATATTGCTCTATCCCATATCCTTACAAGGTCCTGGACCAAAGGTAACATAGTCTCTGGTGCCGGATGCCTATTCGGATCAACTCATGAAATGGATAAGAGCAAGAGCGGGGTTGCCGCTTGTTCTTAATTTCACTATGATAATCTTCAATCCAAAAGGCATCCTAAAACTGCCACCATGTGATACAGTCCTAACTGTGGAAGCCCTGCTCCTCCCTATGAACCCTCAGATGAAGCAGGTGACACCCCAAGCTGCTAACACAGTGCAGCAAGAGGAGAGCACGTTTGTGGAACCACAGGTGCCAGCAGACCCACAGCAGCAAAAGGTAAAAACGCATGCAAACAGTAAGACACAGATCAGCTCCACAGCTGATCTGTGACATAAATCATCTGCAAAAAGGCTCAGTTGATGGCTTCTATCTCCCACCTTCACTCCCCATATGTCCTTATTCATACGTATGGCATTAGCCAAATGTTCCATTTCCAGGATATACAGTCATGGCCAAAAATATTGGCACCACTGCATTCCTGTCAGATAATGCACCACTCGTGCAGAAATTGTTGCAATTACAAATGTTTAGGCATTCTCATGTTTGTATTGGTATGACACAAAAAGCTATAGAGAAAAGAAAAGCCAAATCTGACACATGCCACGCAAAACTCCAAAAATGGACTGGACAAAATTATTGTCATCCTCAATTAATTTTTGGTAGCACAGCCCTTGGAAAAAAATAACTGTAACCATCAATGAGTTTCTTACACCTCTCTACAGGAATTTTGGACCACTCTTCTTTCGCTAACTGCTCTTGTTCTCTCAGATTGGAAGGGTTCCTTTTCCCAACTGCTGTTTTGAGATCTCTTCACAGGTGCTCTATGGGATTTAGAGCTGGACTCATTGCTGGCCAGTCCAGTACTCTCCAACGCTTTCTCTGAAACCATTTCTGGGTGCTTTTGACATGTGCTTTGGGTCATTGTCCTGCTGTACCTGACCTCTGATGGAGACCCAACTTTCTGACACTGGGCCCTACATTGCACCCCAGAATTCTTTGGTAGTCTTCAGATTTCATAATGCCATGCACAAAGTCAAGACATCCAGTGCCTGAAGCAGCAAAGCATTTATTATTTAATCTACATTTTAACTGCTTGAAGACCAGGTGTTTAGATCCCCTACCTGGCCAGGCCATTTTATTCATAAAATTTATTGTCGAATGTATACCTATTTCAACCCCTCTAGATTTGTTTAATGGTCAGTTACTCAATGATAGACATGTGCGATTCGTTTCGGAAAGATTCGTTATTTGGACAAATTTTTGTTATTCGGACAAATTTTCGTTATTCGGAGACTCGGATGTATCCAAATCTCAGAATGACCGAAATGACTAATGAAATCGGATCATAATTTCTGAAAACATTTCTGACAAAATTAGTTAGCGGTAGTCGGTACGAATTTTTGTTTGTTGCAGCAAAGTGACATTAGACACTAATGTCACTTTCCTGCCCTGCCTGTGCTCGGATCAAGAGTCTGGTAGGAATTTAAGGGGGGACCCGTTTTTTTGTCTTAATTTTCTTGGGGTGGGGTTCCCCCTTAAAATTCCTACCAAACCTAAAGGGCCTGGTATGGATTTTGGGGGGAATACCGAATCCCGAACCGAATTGACTTTCGAACTCGCATCCCGAAAAACAAAATAACGGAAAATCCGAATGAAAACTAAACAAATTTTTTTGTCGGTGCACATGTCTACTCGATGACCAATGTGAATATTGCCTTGTGTTTAAGTGAGGTGTTCTTGGGCCATAACAATTAGTCTCCTGTAGAAACAAGACTTGAACACATTGAGACTTGAGATCTTTTTTTGTGGAATATTTAAACCCCTCACATCGAGAGAGCCAAAATGAATGTGCGTCATCTAGCCCCATACAGTCTCCTTTTCTTCCCAATTCCTCCCTCTGCAATTCCTCCCAAAAATAACAGAACAAAAGAAACAGTCTCTAAGACTCTACCTATTGAGGATATGGCCTACCACTATTTCAGAGCATTTCCCCATCTACCCCACTGCAAGCTCACATTTTCCCCTACTGCCTACTCTTCTACCTCTCAATTATTGGGGTCATTATTGTTACTATAAGGGTCTCTTGCCTTTCCTATTTGTTGTCTATCAACTTTTATTGTAATCTTTCGTCTATTTCGTATTAATCTCACTTACTAACCTACAAATATCCTTCCATACATTATTTAGATTCCTCTAAAGTTTCTATCCATTCAATCACATTCTTCTTTACCCTCCACTCTTGCATTCATTTTTATTCAACCTCTATCCCCCACTTCCCCCCTCTCCTCTCATCAAAAACCCTTCCACCTCACAATTGTGATTCCTCTATTGACATTGCTCCTTTTATACATTTAATTTTCAGCCTTTTACACCCCAGTGATCCTTTTCTCCTTTCCACCCTGTCAGAACTATTGAGGCTAAAAGAATTGGACAATAAGGCCTATACATGTTCTTCATGGCATCCTGAAAGCCATTTTGTACTGTCTAACAGATCTAAATGGAACTTAAGTTTATGAGTTCTGGACAAAACCTTATCCCACACATTTCTCAGCTATTAAATTGTGAGAAATACCATCAAAAAGATATAGAACAACTTTGGAAGTTATATTCTCCGGATGGTGAGAAGTGTCATCAACAAGATAAGGACTGGCCTTGAGCTAAACTGTGTTAGAATCACACATATTGCCTAACAATGGGTCTTTGATTAATTAATTTTTATGATTGCGAAAAAGAAATATAATAAGCGCGTTATAAAAGTTGCCTTAGATACAATTATTAATGAACTAGCAATATTAGCAATGATTTCAATTGTATTATTAGTATGGCATGAAGCATTAACATACTTAATTGTAGGAAAGCACCGATATATCGGCCGCCGAAACATATCGGCCGAAAATGGCACTTTTGGCTAAATGCCAAAAGTGCCATTTTCCTGCTGATCATCGGCGCATCTGTGATTTCTTTCCTCCCCACTGGGCGCTGCTCCGTGTCCCAGCGGGGAGGAGAGAAAGTGATAGCCGGCCGAGCGCTGCGGGACAAGAGCGCTGTGAGCGGCCGGTGTCTCTACTCCCACACCGCTCGGCCACCTATCACAGAGTGGTGTGGGGGCGGAGACAGCGCTGTCACAGGAGGCTGGGCTCTCCTCTCGCACAGCTCACTCAGCCTCCTGTGACAGTGTATGTCAGAAAGAAGAGCAGGCTACATACACTCAGCGATCAGTGATCGTGGAGTGTTTGTAGATAATTGAGGATATGGTATGGTTAATATATCCTTTATTATGAATGAATGGGAGTGATCTATATCCACTCCTGTTCATTCATAATTGTAAGCATACTATTTTCTTAAGTTATCAATTAAACACTCATAGAAGATTCCTGTTCATTGATAACAGGGGATACAGAAAAAGAGATTGTGTTCTCAATCTCTTTTAAAAGGGAAATATCAGGGGTCTGTTTAGACCCCTAATATTTCCCCAAAATAGCATATAGTATCAGTTTGATGCGTTTATATTTTAAGTACAAATAATTAGGTTGGGTATAATGTTATATCAGTGCAGGATTTTAAGGTAACCAATGTGTCAGCAAATTGCTTCAATCATAAGGGATAATGTTGGAATTTTAAAAGAAAAATCCAGAATCCATTTTAGCCCAACAGTGCCCTCTTCCGGTAGTTACAGTGATCAGATCACACCCCTCTGGCATCATAATTAAAGGTAAGGATAAGCAAACCAGGCCCACATTTTTGGGTGATAAAAAGTTAGGAGAAGAGTATACAGGGAAGTTTTTTTAGACACTGAAAAACGAGGAGGATACTCACATGAGAAGGGGAGATCTGAAGCTGATTGACGGGCTTTCCACGGGAAGCTGACATCTCTCAGACAAAAGATTTAATACTTTTTGGTAAAGTATCATTTCTATTTATCTGTAGGCAATTGAATAGCCATATACATCTGACTAGACCATTTGGTCCTAGTGGCATCGAGATTTGAATTTAGATCATTCTAACTCCAGTATGAACAATCTCTTTTCCAATCTTGGGAGAGAAATATACATACAAGTATAATCTCTTTGAAGCTGATTTCAGTTTCAAGTCAATGGTGTGGTTGTGATGTATACTTAAAATTAAAATAATTTAGTGGAAGTTTGTCTTTTGCCCTAAATAGAAACTTGGCAAATTGCCAGTTCTGTGCAATTTATAACAAGTTAGTTCTTGCGCAGTATAAATTTTGAGCTGTTGAACATCTGTTGTCTGAGAGAGATGACGTGTCAAATCTGTATATTATGTTGTTACGTTTTGTTTCATTTATAGTTTATAGTTCATTTATAGTTTATCCAGTGGTTTTATTTTTCTCATTATCTGTGTTGATCAATATTATTGAAACTTTGATCCAATTGATTTCTTGTGCATCACCAATTATCTTTTGATTATCATTTTGCACTGATTTTTAGTTAATATATATATTTTTGCACACAATTGCACTGTCTTCAGGTTAGCGCAAATAAATTAACTTGAGTAATTTTTTTGTTGATATGTGAAAATAAGTTGGGAATCTCCTTAATTCCAGATCCTGGCCTATTTTCATAAATAGAGAACTGTGTATTTTATCAGAGTAAACATTCTGACAATCCCTTTCCCCCTTAGTTCCACAAAAAT